>NC_058083.1:171133225-171433225 GCF_014858855.1 Bufo gargarizans
TAGCAGTGAAGGCTTTGCCACAGAACAGCTGCATACCCCTGAATAAAATTGCAGTGTTTGGACTGTGTAAAAGAGACAAAACAGTTGCACCACTTTTGATTTGGCCACTGAATTGATCTTCTATTTTTCAGTACAATAAACACCACCAATTCGCACCCAGTTCCACATTTAATCTGATAACAGTAGCAGAGTGATGTATCACATGCTCTGTCCTGCCGGTACAGCTAGCAATGTTGTGCAGAGTCAGGGTATGCTCACATGGCTAAAATCTGCCGGGTGTTTTCAGCTGCTAAATCCACAACCAAAATTCACCGACAATTTTCCCATTGATGTTAATGTTAAAATCTCCACCTGGTGCACGTTTTCTCAGTAGCTGATATAAAAGTGCTGGAGAAGTGACATGTTACTTCTTAGAAGCAGATTTAATTGAGGATTTTATAAAAGTCAATGGGAAAGCAGAGAAACCTCATCCAAATTCTAATATTCTTAGAAAAACTCCTCTAAAATCTCCAGCAAATAAGAAATCTGCCACCAAATATGACCTTTTTCAGATAGTAATCTGCTACTAATCTGCTACAGATTTTTCTCCGCTAAATTTACCTTGTGAATTTAGTCTCTGCAGAGAATTGCTGGCTATATGTACAGGCAGGTAGCTTGTGAGACACCCATCCCTTCTCAATAAATGAACAGTTGCTGTTGACCACCAGTGTCATCACTTCTCTGGGCACCAAGAATTAGACAACATTATTTGTCCTCCAAGTTCCGACACAGTGCCGGGCAGTGCAAGCAGGAAAACACCCACCCCCTTGAACAAAACCCTACTAAATCTCTGAACATACATCAGTTTTTATACATCATTGGATGTCAGATTAAAGGACTTTCAATACATGTGTATTACCATGAATTACTCTGTAAATTCTGCAAATTCATGCAAAATTGATATTAATTTTCAACATGTTGGAATTTTTGTCTTAGGACTACTTTCGCACTTGCGGCAGTGAGATCCGGCAAGCAGTTCCGTCGTCGGAACTGCCCGCCGGATCCAACTGATCTGCATGTGACTGAAAGCATTTGTGAGACGCATCCGGATGCGGATCCGTCTCACAAATGCATTGCAAGAACGGATCCGTCTCTCCGCTTGTCATGCGGACAGACGGATCCGTCTTGTATTTTTTTTTCACATCCGGCACTAATACATTTCTAAGGAAAAAAATGCTGGATCTTCCGGCAAGTCTTCCGTTTTTTTTCGCAGGAGATAAAACCGTAGCATGCTACGGTTTTCTCTTTTGCCTGATCAGTCAAAATGACTGAACTGAAGACATTCTGATGCATCCTGAACGGATTTCTCTCCATTCAGAATGCATGGGGATATGCCTGATCAGTTCTTTTCCGGTATAGAGCCCCTAGGACGGAACTCTATGCCGGAAAAGAAGAAACGCAAGTGTGAAAGTACCCTTACATTTCTCTTCAGAAACTGTAACATTATCATATGGCCCTCATTATAACTCTTCATGAGTTTCTGGGGGTGGCTTTACTTACCATGTGCTACGAGACATGTTTGCATCCTTCAATTAACAAACTGTATTTTCTCGCCCACACAATAACCTTTAAGCAGGAAAGGAAAGTTATTATCAATTTTACTGTCTAATGAAATTTAATTACTGGTTCCCTTCATATAAACGAACAACTGTATAATCGATATGGGGTATGCCATACCAAACAGGGGAAATTATATGTGAGGTCACGGTGAGCAATAGGTGGGCCGAGGTAAATACAGTTCTGGTTACTCACGGTTATGTCGTCCCTGGGCAGGCTCGCATAAGTGAAGACAGGCTCGGACTGGCCCACAGGGGTACAGGGAAATCCTCCGGTGGGCCTCTGAGCAAGGTGGGCCCCTAGTCTCCAAACCCCTGCACAAGTGGTACATAACACATTAGATTTACTGCACTACATACATATATTCAATGTACAGCACCTCAACCATATAAAAAACATGTTAGATTATTTATTATATTTGAATGTATCCGTACGGTGGGCCCCAAAATAAATTTTAATGGTGGGCCCTAGGTACCCCAGTCCGACACTGAGTGAAGAGGAGAACGGCACAATAATTCTCTGGGGCACACTCTGGTTTAAGGGACACAGGCCAGATGGCGGTTCAAGGTGCCCTTGATGGTCTGTATTAATGTGCCTATGGCAAGGTCCCTTGTAGTTATGGCACCAGTACCTTTTGTGGTGGTACAACCACTTACAGTAGTGTTAATTGAGGAACGGAAGACTGAGACGAGGATGGTGTAATTTAACTTGCTCCTAGTAACAGTAACATCCAAGTATAGTACAGTCTCATTAAGGCTACTTTCACACTAGCGTTCGATCGGATCCGTTCTGAACGGATCCGATCATAATAATGCAGACGGAGGCTCCGTTCAGAAAATAGCCTCGTACGGATCCGTCCAGACTTTCAATGTAAAGTCAATGGGGGACGGATCCGCCTGAAGATTGAGCCACAGGGTGACATCTTCAAACGGATCCGTCCCCATTGACTTACATTGTAAGTCTGGACGGATCCGCACGCCTCCGCACGGCCAGGCGGACACCCGAACACTGCAAGCAGCGTTCAGCTGTCCGCCTGTCCGTGCGGAGGCGAGCGGAGCGGAGGCTGAACGCCGCCAGACTGATGCAGTCTGAGCGGATCCGCTCCATTCAGACTGCATCAGGGCTGGACGGCTGCGTTCGGGTCCGCTCGTGAGCCCCTTCAAACGGAGCTCACGAGCGGACCAGCGAACGCTAGTGTGAAAGTAGCCTTAGATGGACAGGAGTAAAGCTGCAACAGGTCCACTGCCGACAGGTGTAATGTGTGTCTCTCTAGCTGTTAAATGATATAGGTTTATGTGCTTACTGGTAGAGGACTTCTAGGCTGGTCCTGGTTTCCCAGTGCAGGTTAGTGAGGTTGCCGGAGGCTGGTGAATCCTTCACTTTTAAAATCCAAAGGTCCTAAGGCGCGTGTAGAGATGGCCGTAACCCTTTGGGGGTCTCCTTTAGTATTCTCTAAATAAATATCCTGCTGAGTGAACGGAGCACTTCAACTCAGGGATCAAGACTCCAGACGGAACTGGACACAACTGGTCTGGAACTAGACTGAACTACAGACTGACTGACTAGGCCTGCGCTGAGCTATATATATGGGAAGTATTATCTCCCCCTAGTGGTAGGCTTAGTGAAATGCAATCTAAATACACCTGTAAGCAGGGATTATACATAAAGATGCATTGCTGCATAAAACAGGCTATATAAGGCATAAAAAGCAATACACAACAACTTTGCAGTACCCACGAGGGTAGTGGGACACTGCAGATACATTAACCTAGGTGTGAAATGAGCGATATTTCAGGTTTAAACAAAGTGATCATTTGCAGAGTTTTTATTTTCCCACTGTGTTTTTCAAGTTTTTTTAGTAACAACGTATTAAAAAATGGTTCCAATAATACTGCCACCCCCATAATAATTATTTGACAAAACCATGGTTTGTGAGAAGAACAGCATTGTGCTACTTTCAATAATGCTTAAACAGCTGGAGAACACTTCTTGGATCAATCCTCCATGTAGAACACTTTCAGTTCATTGATATGTTTGAGTCATCACTTGCAGACTACTCTATCGAATATACTTCACCGGTTTTCAGTTGGGTTCATAGCCATATACCGAGAGGCCCATTGTAAAACATTGATTTTGTGTTCCTAAGTCCACAGAGATTTTGATGGGTGTTTTTGGCATACTCACCGCCATTGCCAGTCCTTGGTGCAGGGATCCTTAGGAGATTCAAGAATAAGGACCGAGTACAGTATGAAACAAGTTGACTGGTGTGGGGAGATGATCCGGTGTGTGCCATTTTGAATATTTGAAATAAAAAATCTATGGTTTTATCCAAGACCCGAGTGCTGGACCCGCTACTTTGTTTCTACAGTGAAATTACCAACTGCATCCAAGTTTTAGATTTTTGGCAATGGCAGACAGATTCTGTGCTACAGTCTCTTGGGATCTAGTTTAATTAATTATGTCATAGTTTCTTTTGGAACCCATGGATCTCTCCTGAGCAAATAGCACAATTCCTTTTGTAGTTTACATGGCATTGCAGAGTTTAGATGACGTTGCATGTTGTGACTTCTGTGGAACTGACCTTCCCCTTTAATTGTACAGTTGTAAGATCCAACATTCAACTACACAGTACAGCTCATTAATCAGTCCCTGGAAAGGTATCTGAGTAGAGTTCAGCGGACACCTGGATGTTCAGGTTCGACAGGTTCAGGACCCGAACTTGACCCGAACTTGACCCCGAACCCCATTGAAGTCAATAGGGACCCAAACTTTTGAGCACTAAAATGGCTGTAAAAATGTCATGGAAAGGTCTAGAGGGCTGCAAATGGCATCAAAATGTGGTTAAGAGCATGGCAAGTGCTCTGCAAACAAATGTGGATAGGGAAATGACTTTAAATAACATAAAATACGTAAAAATAAAAAATAATAATCTTGATCTAGGAGGACAAAGTCCATATGGAGTAGGAGGTTGTGGAGGCAGTGGATGTGGCGGTGTAGGTGGAAGCGGCATTGGAGGAGGAGGTAGCCTACACTTCTTTTTGGTTTTAAATTTATTTTTATTCTTTTAAATTAGGGTGCACCCCCCAAAACATTGGGAAATATAACCTGTGATAACGCCCTCCAGTAGTGCTAAACAAACGTTCAGACAATACACTGGCTGCAGGGCAGACCAGCACCTCCAAGGCGTAAAGGGCAAGCTCAGGCCATGTGCCCAATTTGGAGACCCAGAAGTTGAAGGGGGCAGACCCATTCATCATTCAGTACGTATAGGCTTGTGCACACATACTGCTCCACCATGTCGCACGTTTCCATGATGTCCATGGTCCAATTGGATATTTTCTCTATCAACTTTCAATGTTTTTTTATGCGCCTACCATGGTGATCACGGGTGGCGGGGAATCAGGGTTCCAGTGGATGACAATGTTATGGGGGGATCTGCTGCTGACACAAGTTTATGGGGGGGATATGCTGCTGACATACAGTACTTACTGTGAAAGGGGGGATCCAGTGACACTTTAAGGCGTCATGCAGACATCCATGGAGCATGGTCCATGAAATCCCATCCTTCTGAGTGCACGAAGGGCACTGCGTCATAGCAACCAATGATGCCATGCGCTTCATGCACTCAGCAGGACAGCAGGCTGGGACAGCACGGACAGTTCTCCACGGATGTCTGCATGACGCCTTAATAAGGGGGTCACTTTATATGGGGGGGTCACTTTATTAGGACTGAGGTCACTTTATTAGGAGGGGGGGCACTTTATTAGGAGGGGGGAAGTTTATTAGGAGGGGGCACTTTATTAGGAGGGGGCACTTTATTAGGTGGGGGCACTGTATTAGGAGGGGGTCCTTAGGGATGTCTTTCTGGCAGGGCACAGCTATGCATGCAGCCAGTAGCATTTTAAATGTAAAGTGGGGGGAAGGAAATGTGCTAAACACCGTTCTTGACCGCCTCTGAATGTCCATTCACTGACATTCAGAGTTACAGTATTGAACATGGCGTACCCGTACCTGTATGAGCAGGCGGCGTGACGACCGAGACGAGGGTCGGAGCAGACTTCCCTGTCACACATGCCTTCTCCTCCCCTCGTCTTCCTACTCCTCGCTGACACTTTTTTCCTCCATACCAGCACTTGCTGAGGCCAGCCAGCCCATACCATGAACAGCCCTCAGAGCCGAGCGGCCCCTGATCGCAGTCACAAAAACCCGCATCCCTCCTACACAAGCGCCGCTGAACATGTGAGCGCTGCAGGTACAGTGAGTACAGAGGCCACAAGCGCCAGACATGCTATTTTTACCCTATGTTTACACCTATATTCTCCCCATAAGACGCACTAACTGGGGGGGGTGCGTCTTCTAGGGTGAGAAACTTTGCCCAAAATTTTTTTTTTTATTATAACAGAATATGACAGCAGTATATAATGCTTGAGTTTCATACTGACAGATGCAGACAAGGCCGCAAATTAAGTATTTTGCCCTAATTGGGTGTTTTTTTTTACTAACAGAATAGCAGACAGCACTATAAATGCTTGAATTTTACACGTACAAATGCAACAAGGGCTGTAAAATTGAGTATTTTGCCCAAAAAGGGTGTTTTTTAAAACCCTGAAAATTATAGCTGTATTTCTAGCTTAAATTGCACACTGACTAATGCTGCAAAGGCACCAGATATAGGATATTGTCAAAAATGTGTGTTTTTTTTTAAACCCAGATTATTATTGCAGCATTTCAAGCTTTGATTTCAATGTCACAAAAGCACATATGCAGTGCTGGTGCACTGAGATTGCATAAAATGGCCACCGCCGCTCACCTAACAGAAGAATAAAAGTTATTTTTCTCTGTCACTGGGCTCAGGGCAGGGTAAAAAGATTGTGCACTGCACCCAAACAACTAAATCTATGTAGATCGCTAAGTTCAATTGCAGTTCTGATTAAAGTTTCTTTCCTATTCTCTCCCTCACAGCAGCAGCATCCTCTTCCTACACTAGTAGAGTGATGTGCAGCGCTACCTGACCCCAGCTTATATAAAGGCTGGTCACATGCTGCACTGGCCAATCACAGCCATGCTATTAGTAGGCATGGCTGTGATGGCTTCTAAAGGCACAGTTAATCGCTTGTTGATTGGCTGCTCTGCAGCCTTTCAAAAAGCGCCAAGAAATCGCCAAACACCGAACCCGAACTTTTACTGAAATGTTCGGGTCCGGGGTCCAAAAATCCTAAAGTTCGGTATGAAGCCGAATTTTACAGTTCGGGTTTGCTCAACCCTATATCTGAGTGTCCCAGGCAGATAAGGCTAATTGCTCTCTGACCCTGCCCCTTTTCCTGGTGCTCATATAGAGAGGGCCAAAATAGCAGCTTGGGAATGGAAAACTTTAAAAAGCTACAAGTTTTGTGCTTATGACTAGGGTTGAGTGAATCGAAGTATGTGAAGTGGACATCAGTCCGAATTTCAGGAAAAATTTGATACGCCGCAAAGCTGAAGTTCCCCATACTTTATAATCAATTTTCCCTGAAACGGCATATAAAAAAAAAATACTCATTTCATCCATTTGAGCGTGAGGAGGCTGCCATGGCCATCTTGATTGATGAACCCACACAAAATCTCTAATGCGCGGTGATGTATGACATCAGAATACCGGCCAGCGAAATTGCGTCATCATGCACCACACGAGCTTTCGCACGGTGTCTTTAATCAAGATGGCCACAGCTGTCCTTTTTACCAGATTAGCCCCTGAGAGCCCTCACTATTACTCTCAGATGCCGCGATCAAGGATGAACGCGGCATCTGAGGGATTCAATAAAGGGGAACTTCAAGTTTACCCACGAGAAATTTTAAACTTACTGGCCTATAGTTTCCGGGCTCTGTTTTTGGACCCTTTTTGAACACTGGCACCACATTTTTTATGCGCCAATCCTGTGGAACACTCCCTGTCAGTAGAGAGTCCTTAAAGGGAGTTGGTCACCTGTTTTTTACCAATAGAACTAAGAGCACTGCCTCAAAGACGATTGCATACACATCCCAAACATACCTGTTGTAAAGGGGGAATATTAATCACCAATATTTATGCAAATTTTGATAAATTAATATTCATAAATAGGAGGAGCCATCTATTAATGACTCCGCCTATTTATACCTTTATATAATAACAATACAATGCTTTGACTATACTTTGCCTTACACTAATCACTATGCTAACTGCATGCGCCTTACTAAACTATCGTTAACAACTACACATTACACAGATGGTTGTACATAAAACACAGTATTTATTAATACCCAATTCACTAAGCACGCAATACACTAACAATACAGCACTAAATATACAGTACTAAACTACACTACATGTTCCCAAATTCCACCCATAAACTAACTATACAGTTCACACATACACATATTAACAGCCCACCCACCTGGTTCTATTTACTATCCCTATGGGGTATGACGAGAGTTAACAGTGGTCTTACAGGGGTGTAAGCAGACCAAAAACACAAGTAGATCAGGGAAGGGTTAACAATGGGGGTGATCAGGGCTGTACAGCAATGCAGGGGTTAATACCCTGCAAGTGTACAGTGAGGGGGGGTGTGGCAGGGCAGGGCAGCATGCAGGGGTTCTGTGCTGCAGGGGTATGCAGGGGTTGCCATCAGGGGTGTAGGTCAGGGGTTATTGCAATGGGATGTGTTGGTGGCAGGGAGGGGTTATAGGGGGCATGTGAGGGGTAGGTAGGGGCTAGACAGGTAGATACTTAATCCTTCCAGAGTTAGTAGGCCTTTTCCAGGTGGTCATCATGTAGCTGCTCTCTCTCTCATGTGTCTCTGATTCTAGTCTGGTTGCAAGAGACCTTGTTCCTTGCTTGGGGCTCCTATATCAGCCTCAGAAACAGCCCACCTCCCCCCTCATCAGGCATGTGACATCATAGTGTGCCTTCCTCAAATCCCCAGAGTCCTCCCCCCTAGTCCCAAAATGCTGGGAGTAGAAGCATGGTCATGGGGCAGAGGTGTGGGTTTATGATGTCTTTGGTTAGAAAGCCCCCTGACAAACGGTGCCAGAGAGTCTGAATGTTTGGGGCCTGAACAAAAGAGGACTAGATACTAATCAGCTGCACAAGTTTTACTCTAAACATGGGGGATGAACAGTTGATAAGAGTTCATAGGGAATTGAATACATTTCCCTCTACATATATATATATATATATATATATATATATATAAATAGAAAAAAGAGAAGCAGCACACAAGGATGTGGGTGCAAAAAATCCTCCAAAGAGACCTGCGACCAAGGTCCCAAGTGTGGATAATGTAGAGAAAAGAAGGCAGCACTCCAATGGAAAGTGAAAAAGTGGACGGTTTATTCACTCATCAGCTCAGCGACGTTTCGGCTCTCACTATGGAGCCTTTTTCCAGCTGAGTAACATGTGCCAAATTACATCTATATATAGTGCAAACAATTAATCAAGTACAAATTGATGTAAAATATAATAAAGTGCAAATGCATACATATTACAATCATAATATCAAGTTGATAAATGTGACAAGGTAATTCAAAGTACCAGCATTATAAATACATTCATAAACGTTTCGTGCTGTGAAGGAAACGATACAAAATCACAAAAACTTCATAATTGTTAATTAAAAGTGATCAGTGAACATATGTGTAAAGTAAAAAAGATTAAAACCTTAGAATGAATCACATCAGGCATGGTAGACGTGATGGGAGCTTGTTGGCGTCCGGAAAGGAACACGGCGCATGCGCCGTAACCGCCGCTATCGCGAGATTCACAATGAAAATGCAAGAGGTTGAAACCACATCAAAGATGGCCACTATAGATCATAACTTCAGGGCGCATGCGTGTGCCGGAACACCGCCCATAGAGTTTTGACAGGTACTATTATAGTACACGAGCGCCGCAGCAAAAAGCAGAAAGGGCTGAAGGAGACATCAGGGGCCGGCGGGTCAACGTCGGTCACCAATGGGGTATCTGTATTTACATGGTGGTACGGTTGTCACGCCGTCATCACCAAGTAGTCCAGAATTACAGCGCATCCGCTCCATGGCCCTCAAAGCAGTATAGCAGAATCCATGTAAAGAAACCACCATCTGCCAGAGGGGCATGGAAAAAGCTGCATCGGGGCTCATAATATATCAATATCATATTTATATAATAGGGCAGTAGCCGTCGGCGTGGGTGCAACCAGAGTCCCAGGAGGGGCTAGGGTTACACAACCTCGCAGACAACAACTGTCCAAGAGTATCCATAATACATACTGTAAAATACAGAGAAATAAACAAATGAATAGAGGTCGCCAACAAGATTCCTACAGTCATCGCCAGATGTGAACATTCTTATGTTGTATTTCAGAATCATATCCTACAAAAAGAGAAGGAAAAAGAAAAAAATATTTTCTGTTATTGTATAGCACATGCAGTTCTCCACATACATTATCAGACAAAGAGAGAAAGAGCATAAAGCATGACTAGACAATCCTAAACTCTACATTTAAACCATGCGGTTTAAGGGTGCCAAGTGTGTAGATCCAGTAAAGCTCGCGTTTTTTCAAAAGTTTTACTCGGTCACCACCTCGCCTAGAGAGAGATATCTGCTCCAAGATTCTAAACCGCAGATCATTCTGTGTATGTTTGGCTTCAGTAAAGTGTTTAGATACAGGGAGATCCATTTTTTGTTTTCTAATGGAAAACCTATGTTGATTGAGACGAGTCTTGACGTCCCATGTCGTCTCCCCGACATATAGGAGGCCACATGGGCACGTCAATAAATAAACAACATAAGAGGAGTCACATGTTAGATACTGTCTGATCTTGAACCTCTGACCAGAGGTAGGGTGCACAAAAGAATCGCCTCTCTGCATCAATTTACAATTGATGCAGTTGTAACAGGGATAACACCCTTTGCGGGTGGAGCCAAAGTAGCTTTCGCATGTCTCCCTGTTGGAGCCAATATCGGATTTGACCAGTCTATCACCTAGATTGGGACTACGTCGATAGGAGCATAGGGGTGGTAGTTTAAACTCTTGCACTTTATCAAAGTTGCTAGTAAGAATTCGCCAATGCTTTTTAATTATAGCAGCATTGTGAATCTCGCGATAGCGGCGGTTACGGCGCATGCGCCATGTTCCTTTCCGGACGCCAACAAGCTCCCATCACGTCTACCATGCCTGATGTGATTCATTCTAAGGTTTTAATCTTTTTTACTTTACACATATGTTCACTGATCACTTTTAATTAACAATTATGAAGTTTTTGTGATTTTGTATCGTTTCCTTCACAGCACGAAACGTTTATGAATGTATTTATAATGCTGCTACTTTGAATTACCTTGTCACATTTATCAACTTGATATTATGATTGTAATATGTATGCATTTGCACTTTATTATATTTTACATCAATTTGTACTTGATTAATTGTTTGCACTATATATAGATGTAATTTGGCACATGTTACTCAGCTGGAAAAAGGCTCCATAGTGAGAGCCGAAACGTCGCTGAGCTGATGAGTGAATAAACCGTCCACTTTTTCACTTTCCATTGGAGTGCTGCCTTCTTTTCTCTACATTATATATATATATATATATATATCCATAGAAAAGGTTAGGCAGCACTCCTTCACATGCAGAAATGGTTGTACGGTGCCCGCGGTGGTCCCTCGATACAGGACGGATAAATAATAAAGAAAGTCCGCAGCACTCCTTGAAGTAAAAAAATGTGCAGTTTATTCACACATGTCAGAAAATAGACAACGTTTCGGTTCTCTCACAGAACCTTTCTCAAGTCAGGTGAAACAAAGTGCAATAGTGCCAGTATAAATACATAGTAAGGTTGTTACCAATCAATTCATCAACCAATACAAAAATTGCACACTCCCCTCTTTTGGACGAATAACAATTCACTCATCTGTGTCACTTATCCATGTAGACAGACTAACAAGCCCATTATACATGTGCCATAGTGCTATAAACGTGTTACAAACCCATAGTATATATTGAAGTGCCGATAATAAAAAAGTGCATAGTGCATTAAAATTCCTAGTTTCTATACCTTGCTGAGGGTATGAGACCTTTAACATAAGGCATATGTGGTGTTGGCGCATTCAGTACCTCTTGTAAAAATGAAAAATCTGGGTCGAAAAACAAGATTTTATTGGAAAAAAAAGAAATCTTTTATTTTAACAGCCAAGTTAAATAGTCTATGAAACGCCTGTAAGGTAAAAGCACTCACTACACCATTCAATAAATTCCTTGAGGGGTTTAGTTTCCAAAATGAGGTCACTTTTTGGGGGTTTCCACTCTATGAGTACCTCAAGGTAATTTCAAATGTGACATGGTGCCTTAATATTATTCCACCAAAATCTGCCCTCCAAAAACCATATGGAGCTCCTTCCCTTCTGATCCCTTCCTTGTGCCCAAACAGCTGTTTACAACCACACATGGGGTGTTTCCGTGTTCAGGATAAAATGTTTAACATAGTTTTAGGTGCTTTTCTCCCTTTACCCCTTGTGAAAATTAAAAATGGGGGGCTTATGCATCATTTTATTACAAGAAATGAAATTTTTCATTTTCATAGCCAAGTGTTTCTAAATTCTATGAAACACATATAGGAGTCAAAGTGGTCAGCACACCCCTAAATAATTTCTGTAAGGGGTGTAGATTTTAAAATGGCATCAGTTATAAAGGGTTTCCACTGTAGCGGTGCCTTAGGATCTCTTCAAATGTAACATGGTACCCAAAAACCATTCCCGCAAAATCTGCCCTCCAAAAACCATTTAGCGCTCTTTCCTTTCTGATCCCTGCCAGGTGCCCAAACAGCAGTTTATGACCACATATGGGGTGTGGTTCAATTGCTTAACAAAGTTTGGGGTACTTTTTCTCCTGTTACTGTTTGTGAAAATGAAAAATGGTGGGCTTATGCAATATTTTATTGGAAGAAATGAAATGTTTCATTTTCACAGCCAAGTGTTTTTAAATTCTATAAAACACTTGTGGGGTCACAGAGGTCAGTACACCCCTCAATAACTTCCTTGAGGGGTTTAGTATCCAAAATTGGGTCATTTACAAGGGGTTTTTACCGTAGGGGTAACTTAGGTTCTATTTAAATGTGAAATTGTGCCTAAAAACCATTCCAGCTAATTCTGCCCTCCAAAAACCGTATGGCATTCCTTCCCTTCTGAGCCCTGCAGTGTTCTCATACAGCTGTTTACGACAACATTTGGGATGTTTCTAGAAACTGCACAATCAGAGTTATAAATACTGAGGGTTGTTTTGCTGTTAACCCTTGATGCCTTTTAGGAAGAAATTGATTAAAATGCAAAATCTGCAAAAAAAAGTTTAATTTTGAAATCTCACCTCCATTTTCCTTTAATTCTTGAAAAACGTGTAAAGGAAACTTGTAAACAAATGGGGTCATTTATCAAACTTGTGTAAAGCAAAACTGCCTTAGTTGCCCATAGCAACCAATCAGATTCCACCTTTTCTTTTTGAAAAATGAAAGTTGGAATCTAATTAGTTACTATTGGCAACTAAGCCAGTTGTACTTTACATTAGTTTTATAAATGATCCCAACAGTTTTGAATAATTTGAGGTGTATAGTTTCTAAAATGAGGGATGCTGACACATTGAACTTGAATGGGTCTGCAGAAAAAAATAGAGCATGTTCTCATTTTTTGCGGTGCAGGCATGAGCCAAAATGCCACTGAAACACTCATTCAACACAGTACTGATGGTATTTCACTATGGAAGGAACTTCATTACTAGGATTATAGTACCACAGGAGCAGACATTGAAGATTAAAGGAGACTTGATTTTCACTTCATGTGCCATTAACCTGCATGTGCTTGTGAGTATATCAGCGCATTTTACTTGACATCTAAATAGCTTCACTATTTGCCACAATTTGATGTTCCACAGGATGTTCTAAAGTAGAGGACGTCTTTGAGACCTGGCTTCTCTTTGACGCAGTGGGAGTGGTTGTACCTGCATTTGGGAGAAATGAAACACGCGCCATCTCATTAATCTATTAACGCTCTGTCTGAATTGTACCCACATCACTCCGGAGACACGCTGCACATTCCATCGATATTAACGGACTGGGTTAATTCTATTTATCACCCATTTTGTTATCTGACATTAATTTTACTCAATTCACAATACAAAATCTTTATAAAAAAAGTCAAAAACAGATCAATATAATACAGGACACTGAATAGTTTTAAACTCTTATCGTAATCCTTTAATCTGTCCTGTTTGGGCTATGCAAAGATGGCTGGATATAAGACCTAAATTACCTGTATTTAGTCCCATCTAGACTCATCACAAGTCACTAAATACCAATTTAACTACATATTGAAGAAATGCATTGTTCAACTTGGCTACTTGAGCCCTAAATTTTCCTCCTATTCATTTAGAATTGGAGCTGCAGCACTGGTGGCTCAACTAAAGCTAGATGTACAGACCATAAAAAATATTGGCAGATGGCAATCACATAGATTAAAAATGTATGTAAGACCAAATTTGCTAGTAGCTTAGTTTTCTTTAATTTTCTTTAGGTTCACCCCGTATAATTTGGATTGTTGGAAACTCCATTGTAGTAGGAACGAAAAAACGCGCACAAGAACGTAACTACGCAGCGACATTAGGATTACAAATAAAGATTAACATCTTCTGGAACGGGAAAAGGGACTTAAAATTAAAGGACTTGCTATTTGAATGTAACAAAATGTCAAAACATTTTCCAACTCCAGATTTATTAATTCTTCATAAAATGCGAAAACGACATTGGAAAGTTAACTCCCTGAGTTTCATTTCTGAATTCAAGCAAATTCGGTCACAAATTAGATCAAATTTCCCAAAAGCTCTTATTACATTTTCAGAAATGATCCTCAGACTTATCTGGTCTCACAAAGACCTACGCTTCTTGAAAATATCAGGAATCAAATTAATAAGTATTTTACATAGTAACATAGTACATAAGGCCGAAAAAAG
Source organism: Bufo gargarizans (assembly GCF_014858855.1). Lineage (NCBI taxonomy): Eukaryota > Metazoa > Chordata > Amphibia > Anura > Bufonidae > Bufo > Bufo gargarizans. Next base: position 171,147,812 of record NC_058083.1, read on the forward strand.
ACAATTGTCCATCCAGTTCGGCCTGTTATCCTGCAAGTTGATCCAAAGGAAGGCAAAAAAAAAAACTGTGAGGTAGAAGCCAAGTTTCCTTAATTTAGGGGAATAAAAAATTAATTCCCATCTCCAATCAGGCAATCAGAATAACTCCCTGGATCAACGACCCCTCTCATTTTGAAAATGTTTTGTTTAACTCAAGATTTTGTTCGTACAGACACATTGAAGCAAAAGGATTTAAAAGAGGACTTTACTCAAGTAATTCCTTATGTTTGTCTGAAATTGGCAACAATATTGTTAATGTAGGATTTCAAAACATTATAGAGTCAGGCTTGCGATGTTTAGGGGATGCCATGTAAATTATGGGGTAAGTTTCTCATATGTTTATAAGTGGACATAAGTTATTATTCTGCATTCATTTATTGGATTGGTAAATTTTAAATGGTAAAATAATCGAACATCGCGGCCTATATAATTAATAAATAAATCTGTTATATTATATTATACAAACGTTCAGTTAATATTATCTAAGGTTTGGTGTCAGTTATTCAATGGAATCTCTGGAACATAGGCCACCATGAATGGGCCGTATATCATTGTGTAAAACAATGAAGGGAACACATGGTGGCATGGTTCCTTTCATTGTATTAATGTTAATAAAGTTATCTTACCTGGTGATGGGTGTCATCCACGAGGATCAACTGGAAATTTGGTCAGTTATATTCAACTTTACCATCATTGGATGGCAGCCTAACAGTCAAGGCGGGAGGACACCTGTTAAAGAAGAAGTTAAACGTTAGTTGCGCATTCATGGCGCAGAGAAGCATCTGTCCCTCCCACCTGCCCAAAATTTTTTGTCTCGTCGCGATGTTCATTATGGGGTAAGTCGCTCATATGTCTATGAGCGGACATGAGTTATTATTCTGTATTAATTTATCGGATTGGTACATTATAAATGGTAAATAATCGAACATCGTGGCCTATATAATCCATATATAATTCTGTTATATTATATTATACAAAATAAAATCAGTTCAGTTAATATTATCTAAGGTTTGGTGTTATTCAATGGAATCTCTGGAACATAGGCCACCTTATGGACAGATGCAATGTAGCTTTCAGTCCTCTGCTGCAGCTCCATTCAGTTCCTAGGACTACTGGATATAGCAGAGTACAAGTGCTAAAATATCTCCAACAGCCACATAGAGTTGAAGTGGAAGCATGCATGCATGTTCAATGTCCCAATCAAACAGGGCTACAAAGGTCCCCATTCTAGTGATTGGTGGAGGTCCAATGGTTGGACCTGGCAGATTACTTATCACCATGCTAGGGAATATATATTTGTAATGGGACTACCCCTTTATCATGCACACTAATCAAGAGGGATATGTACTTTTTTTGTAACTTTTTTGTAAATTATGTAAGGAACACATACAAAAACTGTGGGCCAACACAGTCCTATACTATGCTAAGTTCTATAGGCAGTGATAATCAGTTTCTACATAAATCATATCAGCCCTGATCATATATCAGCCTCCTCCTCATTAAACAGCCCATACAGCAGTAAATGAATCAGCCACTCTGGTGGGCAATAGTAAAACCTACTAAGTGAGTCTATTCTACAGCGTGGACTCACTGATACTAACTTACTGGCTCTGATCTCTGCTGGATTCAGCAGGTCAAGGTAGCCCACGGGAGTTGACAACATCGACCCTGTGAGTCACATTGAAAGGGCCTCTTGGAGCAAACTGAATTTAAGCAGGTGGATTAGGCAGGCTGAACTTTGATTTGATTTTAAGAAAGGCCCACAGAAGTAGGACTCCAACCCATCTAACCAGGGGCGGGCTGGGACACCCCCTAGGCTGTCCTTATTTGCAGGGGGAGCTGGCACTATGGGGGTATCTGGTATTTCTTACAGCACCATTTTTTTGGGGTGGCACTCTGGGGGCATTTATTTCTTGCCCATTTTTTGGGGGGGCACTATGGGGGCATTTCTTACTGGCACATTATGGGGGACACCATGGGGGAGAGGAGCACTACAGGGGCATCTGGGGGCTCTAAAGGGGCTTTTTTTTATTGGCACACTATGGGGGCACTATAGGGGAGAGCGGCACTATAGGGGAATTTTTGGGGGGCACTATGGGTGAGTGGAGCACTATTGGGGCATCTGGTGACACTAAGAAGGGGCATTTTTTACTGGCACATTATGGGGGGAGGAGCACTATAGGAGCATCTGCTGGGGGCACTAAGAAGGGGCATTTTTTACTGGCATATTATAAGGGACACTCTGGGGAAGGGGGAGAAGAGAACTATGAGGGCATTTACTGGGGCACTATATAGGGGTATTTTATACTGGCATACATTATGGGGACATTAGCTCAACTGAGGGCCATAAGCGGGGGTATTTCACGTACTGTCATATTATAGGGAGAATTATTACTACTAGGGGGTATTATGCAGAGCTTTACTACTACTGGGGGGGCTATGAGGAACATGATTACTAGTATGGGCACTATAGGGACATTATTACTACTAAGTGTGCTCTGGCAGATAATTATTTCTATTCGTGAGATTTTGTGGAGCACTGTTACTTTGGGGGGCAACCCTGGCATAGTATTAGCTTAGCACAATTATTTTTGGGGGACATTATCTTTATACTATTAGTGTCTTGGCGCAGTTATTTTTTGGAGCACTGTGTGCCAATAATTATTAAAGGGGGCACTATCTGTGTGGTAGTAGTATTTCCAGGGGGACTGTTTCTGCAGTATAGTATTGGGGTTGGCAGGAAAGGGTGTTTAGAAGATTTGAAGATGATGGAATTGTGGGAAACTAATGTCTGTTTGTCAATCTGTGCAGAGACAGGAGATGGCGGAAAAATCTGCATGGCGGTCTGTTCTGAATGGAGAAGATGAGGAAAGAGAACATTTACAACAAAGGTGACATCACTGGATGTAAGAGGTATGTGGCGCTATGTAGGGGAGGAGATGCTCCGGCTCCTCCCCCTGCCATTTGCAGAAGGAGGATTCAGAGCTGGGTGAGGATGGCCAAAGGGGGCAGCAGGCCACGGGCGGGTGGCAGATGGTGGGGGGAACCACAAGCCTTGAGCAGGATCTGGGGAGGGAGGAGAGCAGAGGAGCTTCTTGGCTGTAGCCTGCTGTTTATTGTATAATGTGAAGTAGGCAGTGCAGCCAGGACAGGCCTCCCCTCTCCGTATGATGGCCTCAACAATAGACTTTCAGCTGTATAGTGTTGGTTGGGAGTGGCCTATTATATGTAGGAGGGGCTTTTAATAATGGACGGGGCAAAAAATGTGGCGCTTTTCCATTCCTACAGGGCTTTTAGAAATTACCAGGTAAAAGAATGCGCTATGCGTCGCACATTTTTAAATATGAAGGGGGCTTTGAAAAATGGGAGGGCAAAAGAATTGGCACAGCGCGCTACATGTGCCACATTGTGGGGCAGTAAATGCAATGTGTTCCTGTATAAAATATAATTAAAGTCTGCAAAATAAAAATGGGCCACTTGACTGGATTTGCCCCCCAGGACTAAGGCTACCAGCCCTCCCCTGCATCTAACACTTATCCCCTATCATGTGGATAGGAAATACTGTAACTGTCCCTTACCAGAATAGTTCATTAAAGTAATACAGTTGCAAGAAAAAGTATGTGGACCCTTTGGAATGATATGGATTTCTGCACAAATTGGTCATAAAATGTGATCTGATCGTTATCTAAGTCACAACAATAGACAATCACAGTCTGCTTAAACTAATAACACACAAATAATTAAATGTTACCATGTTTTTATTGAACACACCATGTAAACATTCACAGTGCAGGTGGAAAAAGTATGTTAACCCCTAGACTAATGACATCTCCAAGAGCTAATTGGAGTGAGGTGTCAGTCAACTGGAGTCCAATCAATGAGATGAGATTGGAGGTGTTGGTTACAGCTGCCCTGCCCTATAAAAAAACACACACACACCAGTTCTGAGTTTGCTTTTCACAAGAAGCATTGCCTGATGTGAATGATGCCTTTCACAAAAGAGCTCTCAGAAGACCTAAGAATTGTTGACTTGCATAAAGCTGGAAAGGGTTATAAAAGTATCTCCAAAAGCCTTGCTGTTCATCAGTCCACGGTAAGACAAATTGTCTATAAATGGAGAAAGTTCAGCACTGCTGCTACTCTCCCTAGGAGTGGCCATCCTGTAAAGATGACTGCAAGAGCACAGCACAGACTGCTCAATGAGGTGAAGAAGAATTCTAGAGTGTCAGCTAAAGACTTACAAAAGTCTCTGGCATATGCTAACATCCCTGTTAGCGAAATCAACGATACGTAAAACACTAAACAAGAATGGATTTCATGGGAGGATACCACAGAGGAAGCCACTGCTGTAAAAAAAAAAAAACATTGCTGCACGTTTACAGTTTGCACGAGAGCACCTGGAGGTTCCACAGCAGTACTGACAAAATATTCTGTGGACAGATAAAACCAAAGTTGAGTTGTTTGGAAGAAACACACAACACTATGTGTGGAGGAAAAGAGGCACAGCACACCAACATCAAAACCTCATTCCAACTGTGAAGTATGGTGGTGGGGGCATCATGGTTTGGGGCTGCTTTGCTGAGTCAGGGCCTGAAAGGATTGATATCATTGAAAGAAAAATGTATTCCCTAGTTTCTAAAGACATTTTGCAGGAGAACTTAAGGCCATCTGTCCACCAGCTGAAGCTCAACAGAAGATGGGTGTTGCAACAGGACAACTACCCAAAGCATAGAAGTAAATCAACAACAGAAGGGCTTAAACAGAAGAAAATACGCTTTCTGGAGTGGCCCAGTCAGAGTCCTGACCTCAACCCGATTGAGATGCTGTAGCATGACCTCAAGGAAGTGATTCACACCAGACATCCCAAGAATATTGCTGAACTGAAACAGTTCTGTAAAGAGGAATGGTCAAGAATTACTCCTGACCGTTGTGCACGTCTAATCTGTAACTACAGAAAACATTTGGTTGAAGTTATTGCTGCCAAAGGAGGTTCAACCAGTTACAAACCGGATTCCAAAAAAGTTGGGACACTATACAAATCGTGAATAAAAACTGAATGCAATGATGTGGAGGTGCCAACTTCTAATACTTTATTCAGAATAGAACATAAATCAAGGAACAAAAGTTTAAACTGAGAAAATGTACCATTTTATGGCAAAAATATGTTGAATCAGAATTTCATGGTGTCAACAAATCTCCAAAAAGTTGGGACAAGGCCATTTTCGCCACTGTGTGGCATCTCCCCTTCTTCTTACAACACTCAACAGACGTCTGGGGACCGAGAAGACCAGTTTCTCAAGTTTAAAAATAGGAACGCTCTCCCATTTTTGTCTAATACAGGCCTCTAACTGTTCAATCGTCTTGGGCCTTCTTTGTTGCACCTTCCTCTTTATGATGCGCCAAATGTTCTCTATAGGTGAAAGATCTGGACTGCAGACTGGCCATTTCAGTACCCAGGTCCTTCTCCTACGCAGCCATGATGTTGTGATTGATGCAGAATGTGGTCTGGCATTATCTTGTTGAAAAATGCAGGGTCTTCCCTGAAAGAGATGACGTCTCGGAAATTTAAAAAAAAAACTACTTGTCGAAGGACTAAAGCGGGGTCTCAATCTACTTGTCCCTCATGACAATCTACCTGTCCTGATACAAAAAGTAATTTTAAATCAAAACCATATTTAAATAAGGTCTTTATTGATAGCAACTTAGAAGACATGCCCAAAATGTACTGTAATTCAATCAAACAAGCCCAAAAATAGATTGGGAGCTTAAACAGAACCGATTTCCAAACGAGAACTGTAGCTTACTTTGTCAAAAAACTTAAGTTAACAGAGGCACCCTCATGACCCATCATGGACATGCTTGGTAATGCTAGATGAGCTTGAACTGAACATAACACATAAAGGAAAATTAAATGACAGTGCCTCTCTGTTATGACAAGTACACTTTAAGCAGAGTCAACCTCATGAGGCCTCTTATGTCCACCCACATGCTTTGTTCTGCCAGATGTAAGCCAATACTCAATGGCTCTGCTGGGGTTATATTCCTCATATTCAGGTCCCTCCATTTTAATGAGCGTGGAGTCCTGCAGCATATCCTCCCTAAGTCTTGTTCTAAGTGGGTTTTTAACTACATTCATGGCAGAAAACACCCGTTCTGCCTCAGCTGTTGAAACACTAACTGTGAACATCATCTCCACAACTTTCAATATGTTACACAGAGTAGATGGTTTTGATGACAACATAGAAGAATATGCTAGCAAAAGTTTTATGTTTTTATCTTTGAAATTTTTCATGTGTACCTTTAGTCCACAAAACTCTTCGAGGATAGCGGACTTTTCTTCAGCCGAGAAAAGAATGCCGTAATAATCCAACAATTCCGTAAGGTCAGCTCTCCCATATGTATACAGGTCCTCTCTGCCTTCTGGCCATAGTGTGTAGTCAAACACTTGAAATCCACGGGATGGCATAGAATCAAAAATGGAGAATCTTTCATCAATGTAATCTACAATGTTTTCAATGAGCTGTATATTACATTCGTGAGAAGCTGGTGGGCACTGGCCTGACAACTGAATCTCCCACCCCTCAGTAGATTGATCTCCAAATTTTCTCTCCTCTGGGTGGTACAGTCTATTAAACTGCTTCATGTTCTCTCCGGGATCAAGCTTTAAGCCAGTCAGTCTCATTGCACATTTCTCTATAGCAGGCTTCACATCTAGTAACAGTAGGTCATTTGACTGAAAAAATTCTGACAGCTGAGATACAGGTTCAAGAATATCTCTCAAAACGTACAGGTTAGAGAGAAAATTCACACTTGTGATTGATTTTAGATATTTCCTTGCCTTAGCTGAAGACTCATCAGTCCCAGTACCAACTTGGCCAAGATGTAAAACAACAGTTTACAAGTTTTGTTGCATTGCTTTTAGGGCCCTTTTTTTACTTGAAACCCATCTCACTTGCTTAATGTCACTGAAGTGGGCAAAACTTTGTTCTATTACTTTTGCAATTTCTTTTGCATCTCTTAGCCTTTTAGGGCTATTCCAGTAGAATTTAAAAACCCATTTCAAAGTTTCTTCGAAACAAAGAAGGTGAGGATTGTTCTTTACTGCATCTAGAATCCCCAGTTGAAGCATTGTTTGCCACACAGTGTACAGGCAGCAGATATGGAATGTCGTTCTTTATCAGTGCTGCTACACCCCCTTTTGAACCCATCATTACAGCAGCACCATCAAAATTTACGGAGATAAGTGTTGGACCAGGCTGTTCTGGAGACCTCAGATGGTCCATATCCAAAGACAGGTGTTTAAGACCTTTAACAATTGCATCTAGCACACCTGCAGCATGTGCATGCTCAACTGGGACAAGGTTTACAAATGCTGTATAAGGTTTCCCTCCATTAACAACCCTGACCAGCACAGTTTCCTGTTCAATTATGGCACTATCTGTGCTGCCATCTACAATAATACTGATGAACTGTGAATTCCTCACAATTAGAGTTGAGCGAACACCTGGATGTTCGGGTTCGAGAAGTTCGGCCAAACTTCCCGGAAATGTTCGGGTTCGGGATCCGAACCCGATCCGAACTTCGTCCCGAACCCGAACCCCATTGAAGTCAATGGGGACCCGAACTTTTCGGTACTAAAAAGGCTGTAAAACAGCCCAGGAAAGGGCTAGAGGGCTGCAAAAGGCAGCAACATGTAGGTAAATCCCCTGCAAACAAATGTGGATAGGGAAATGAATAAAAATACAAATTAAATAAATAAAAATTAACCAAAATCAATTGGAGAGAGGTCCCATAGCAGAGAATCTGGCTTCACGTCACCCACCACTGGAACAGTCCATTCTCAGATATTTAGGCCCCGGCACCCAGGCAGAGGAGAGAGGTCCCATAACAGAGAATCTGTCTTCATGTCAGCAGAGAATCAGTCTGCATGTCATAGCAGAGAATCAGGCTTCACGTCAGCCACCACTGCTACAGTCCATTGTCATAAATTTAGGCCCAGCACCCAGGCAGAGGAGAGAGGTCCCGTAACAGACAATCTGGCTTCATGTCAGCAGAGAATCAGTCTTCATGTCATAGCAGAGAATCAGGCTTCACGTCACCCACCACTGTAACAGTCCATTTTCATAAATTTAGGCCAAGCACCCAGGCAGAGGAGAGAGGTCCCGTAACAGACAATCTGGCTTCATGTCAGCAGAGAATCAGTCTTCATATCATAGCAGAGAATCAGGCTTCACGTCACCCACCACTGTAAGAGTCCATTTTCATAAATTTAGGCCCAGCACCCAGGCAGAGGAGAGAGGTCCCGTAACAGACAATCTGGCTTCATGTCAGCAGAGAATCAGTCTTCATGTCATAGCAGAGAATCAGGCTTCACGTCAGCCACCACTGCAACAGTCCATTGTCATAAATTTAGGCCCAGCACCCAGGCAGAGGAGAGAGGTCCCGTAACAGACAATCTGGCTTCATGTCAGCAGAGAATCAGTCTTCATATCATAGCAGAGAATCAGGCTTCACGTCAGCCACCAATGCAACAGTCCATTGTCAGATATTTAGGCCCAGCACCCAGGCAGAGGAAAGAGGTCCCGTAACAGACAATCAGGCTTCACGTCAGCCACCAGTGCAACAGTGCATTGGCATAAATTTAGGCCCAGCACCCAGGCAGAGGAGAGAGGTCCCTTAACAGAGAATCTGGCTTCATGTCAGCAGAGAATCAGTCTGCATGTCATAGCAGAGAATCAGGCTTCACGTCAGCCACCACTGCAACAGTCCATTTTCATAAATCTAGGCCCAGCACCCAGGCAGAGGAGAGAGGTCCCGTAACAGAGAATCTGGCTTCATGTCAGCAGAGAATCAGTCTTCATGTCATAGCAGAGAATCAGGCTTCACGTCAGCCACCACTGCAACAGTCCATTGTCATAAATTTAGGCCCAGCACCCAGGCAGAGGAGAGAGGTCCCGTAACAGACAATCTGGCTTCATGTCAGCAGAGAATCAGTCTTCATATCATAGCAGAGAATCAGGCTTTACGTCAGCCACCAATGCAACAGTCCATTGTCAGATATTTAGGCAAAGCACCCAGGCAGAGGAGAGAGGTCCCGTAACAGACAATCTGGCTTCATGTCAGCAGAGAATCAGTCTGCATGTCATAGCAGAGAATCAGGCTTCACGTCAGCCACCACTGCAACAGTCCATTTTCATAAATTTAGGCCCAGCACCAAGGCAGAGGAGAGAGGTCCCGTAACAGACAATCTGGCTTCATGTCAGCAGAGAATCAGTCTGCATGTCATAGCAGAGAATCAGGCTTCACGTCAGCCACCACTGCAATAGTCCATTGTCATAAATTTAGGCCAAGCACCCAGGCAGAGGAGAGAGGTCCCGTAACAGACAATCTGGCTTCATGTCAGCAGAGAATCAGTCTTCATATCATAGCAGAGAATCAGGCTTCACGTCACCCACCACTGTAAGAGTCCATTTTCATAAATTTAGGCCCAGCACCCAGGCAGAGGAGAGAGGTCCCGTAACAGACAATCTGGCTTCATGTCAGCAGAGAATCAGTCTTCATGTCATAGCAGAGAATCAGGCTTCACGTCAGCCACCACTGCAACAGTCCATTGTCATAAATTTAGGCCCAGCACCCAGGCAGAGGAGAGAGGTCCCGTAACAGACAATCTGGCTTCATGTCAGCAGAGAATCAGTCTGCATGTCATAGCAGAGAATCAGGCTTCACGTCAGCCACCACTGCAACAGTCCATTTTCATAAATTTAGGCCCAGCACCCAGGCAGAGGAGAGAGGTCCCGTAACAGACAATCTGGCTTCATGTCAGCAGAGAATCAGTCTTCATGTCATAGCAGAGAATCAGGCTTCACGTCAGCCACCACTGCAACAGTCCATTGTCATAAATTTAGGCCCAGCACCCAGGCAGAGGAGAGAGGTCCCGTAACAGACAATCTGGCTTCATGTCAGCAGAGAATCAGTCTGCATGTCATAGCAGAGAATCAGGCTTCACGTCAGCCACCACTGCAACAGTCCATTGTCATAAATTTAGGCCAAGCACCCAGGCAGAGGAGAGAGGTCCCGTAACAGACAATCTGGCTTCATGTCAGCAGAGAATCAGTCTTCATATCATAGCAGAGAATCAGGCTTCACGTCACCCACCACTGTAAGAGTCCATTTTCATAAATTTAGGCCCAGCACCCAGGCAGAGGAGAGAGGTCCCGTAACAGACAATCTGGCTTCATGTCAGCAGAGAATCAGTCTTCATATCATAGCAGAGAATCAGGCTTCACGTCACCCAACATTGGAACAGTCCATTGGCATATATTTAGGCCCCGGCACCCAGACAGAGGAGAGGGTCATTCAAATTTGGGAAGCCTCGCAATATAATGGTAAAATGAAAATAAAAATAGGATTGAATGAGGAAGTGCCCTGGAGTACAATAATATATGGTTAAGGGGAGGTAGTTAATGTCTAATCTGGACAAGGGACGGACAGGGCCTGTGGGATCCATGCCTGGTTCATTTTTATGAATGTCAGCTTGTCCACATTGGCTGTAGACAGGCGGCTGCGTTTGTCTGTAATGACACCCCCTGCCGTGCTGAATACACGTTCAGACAAAACGCTGGCCGCCGGGCAGGCCAGCACCTCCAAGGCATAAAAGGCTAGCTCTGGCCACGTGGACAATTTAGAGACCCAGTAGTTGAATGGGGCCGAACCATCAGTCAGTACGTGGAGGGGTGTGCACACGTACTGTTCCACCATGTTAGTGAAATGTTGCCTCCTGCTAACACGTTGCGTATCAGGTGGTGGTGCAGTTAGCTGTGGCGTGTTGACAAAACTTTTCCACATCTCTGCCATGCTAACCCTGCCCTCAGAGGAGCTGGCCGTGACACAGCTGCCTTGGCGACCTCTTGCTCCTCCTCTGCCTTGGCCTTGGGCTTCCACTTGTTCCCCTGTGACATTTGGGAATTCTCTCAGTAGCGCGTCTACCAACGTGCGCTTGTACTCGCGCATCTTCCTATCACGCTCCAGTGCAGGAAGTAAGGTGGGCACATTGTCTTTGTAGCGTGGATCCAGCAGGGTGGCAACCCAGTAGTCCGCACACGTTAAAATGTGGGCAACTCTGCTGTCGTTGTGCAGGCACTGCAGCATGTAGTCGCTCATGTGTGCCAGGCTGCCCAGGGGTAAGGACAAGCTGTCCTCTGTGGGAGGCGTATCGTCATCGTCCTGCCTTTCCCCCCAGCCACGCACCAGTGATGGACCCGAGCTGCGTTGGGTGCCACCCCGCTGTGACCATGCTTCATCCTCATCCTCCTCCACCTCCTCTTCATCCTCGTCCTCCTCGTCCTCCAGTAGTGGGCCCTGGCTGGCCACATTTGTACCTGGCCTCTGCTGTTGCCAAAAACCTCCTTCTGAGTCACTTCGAAGAGACTGGCCTGAAAGTGCTAAAAATGACCCCTCTTGCTCCTCCTCCTCCTCCTCCTTGGGCCACCTCCTCTTCCATCATTGCCCTAAGTGTTTTCTCAGGAGACATAGAAGTGGTATTGTAACGCTGATAACGGCGTCATCGCCACTGGCCATGTTGGTGGAGTACTCGAAACAGCGCAACAGGGCACACAGGTCTCGCATGGAGGCCCAGTCATTGGTGGTGAAGTGGTGCTGTTCCGCAGTGCGACTGACCCGTGCGTGCTGCAGCTGAAACTCCACTATGGCCTGCTGCTGCTCGCACAGTCTGTCCAGCATGTGCAAGGTGGAGTTCCACCTGGTGGGCACGTCGCATATGAGGCGGTGAGCGGGAAGGCCGAAGTTACGCTGTAGCGCAGACAGGCGAGCAGCAGCAGGATGTGAACACCGGAAGCGCGAACAGATGGCCCGCACTTTATGCAGCAGCTCTGACATGTCGGGGTAGTTGTGAATGAACTTCTGCACCACCAAATTCAGCACATGCGCCAAGCAAGGGATGTGCGTCAAACTGGCTAGTCCCAGAGCTGCAACGAGATTTCGCCCATTATCACACACCACCAGGCCGGGCTTGAGGCTCACCGGCAGCAACCACTCGTCGATCTGTTGTTCTATACCCTGCCACAACTCCTGTGCGGTGTGGGGCCTGTCCCCCAAACATATGAGTTTCAGAATGGCCTGCTGACGTTTACCCCGGGCTGTGCTGAAGTTGGTGGTGAAGGTGTGTGGCTGACTAGATAAGCAGGTGGAAGAAGAGGAGGAGGAAGTCGAGTAGGAGGAGGTGGCAACAGGAGGCAAAGAATGTTGCCCTGCGATCCTTGGCGGCGGAAGGACGTGCGCCAAACAGCTCTCCGCCTGGGGCCCAGCTGCCACTACATTTACCCAGTGTGCAGTTAGGGAGATATAGCGTCCCTGGCCGTGCTTACTGGTCCACGTATCTGTGGTTAGGTGGACCTTGCCACAGATGGCGTTGCGCAGTGCACACTTGATTTTATCGGATACTTGGTTGTGCAGGGAAGGCACGGCTCTCTTGGAGAAGTAGTGGCGGCTGGGAACAACATACTGTGGGACAGCAAGCGACATGAGCTGTTTGAAGCTGTCTGTGTCCACCAGCCTAAATGACAGCATTTCATAGGCCAGTAGTTTAGAAATGCTGGCATTCAGGGCCAGGGATCGAGGGTGGCTAGGTGGGAATTTACGCTTTCTCTCAAATGTTTGTGAGATGGAGAGCTGAACGCTGCCGTGTGACATGGTTGAGACGCTTGGTGACGGAGGTGGTGTTGGTGGTACATCCCCTGTTTGCTGGGCGGCAGGTGCCAACGTTCCTCCAGAGGCGGAGGAAGAGGCCGAGGCGGCAGCAGCAGAAGAGGCCGAGGCGGCAGCAGCAGAAGAGGCCGAGGCGGCAGCAGCAGAAGAGGTAGCAGGGGGAGCCTGAGCGACTTCCTTGTTTTTAAGGTGTTTACTCCACTGCAGTTCATGCTTTGCATGCAGGTGCCTGGTTATGCAGGTTGTGCTCAGGTTCAGAACGTTAATGCCTCGCTTCAGGCTCTGATGGCACAGCGTGCAAACCACTCGGGTCTTGTCGTCAGCACATTGTTTGAACAAGTGCCATGCCAGGGAACTCCTTGAAGCTGCCTTTGGGGTGCTCGGTCCTAGATGGCGGCGGTCAGTAGCAGGCGGAGTCTCTTGGCGGCGGGTGTTCTGCTTTTGCCCACTGCTCCCTCTTTTGCTACGCTGTTGGCTCGGTCTCACCACTGCCTCTTCCTCCGAACTGTGAAAGTCAGTGGCACGACCTTCATTCCATGTGGGGTCTAGGACTTCATCGTCCCCTGCATCGTCTTTCACCCAGTCTTGATCCCTGACCTCCTGTTCAGTCTGCACACTGCAGAAAGACGCAGCAGTTGGCACCTGTGTTTTGTCATCATCAGAGACATGCTGAGGTGGTATTCTCATGTCCTCATCATCAGGAAACATAAGTGGTTGTGCGTCAGTGCATTCTATGTCTTTCACCGCTGGGGAAGGGCTAGGTGGATGCCCTTGAGAAACCCTGCCAGCGGAGTCTTCAAACAGCATAAGAGACTGCTGCATAACTTGAGGCTCAGACAGTTTCCCTGGTATGCATGGGGGTGATGTGACAGACTGATGGGGTTGGTTTTCAGGCGTCATCTGTGCGCTTTCTGCAGAATACTGGGTGGGGGATAATGTGAACGTGCTGGATCCACTGTCGGCCACCCAATTGACTAATGCCTGTACCTGCTCAGGCCTTACCATCCTTAGAACGGCATTGGGCCCCACCATATATCGCTGTAAATTCTGGCGGCTACTGGGACCTGAGGTAGTTGGTACACTAGGACGTGTGGATGTGGCAGAACGGCCACGTCCTCTCCCAGCACCAGAGGGTCCACTAACACCACCACGACCATGTCCACGTCCACGTCCCTTACTAGATGTTTTCCTCATTGTTATCGTTCACCACAACAACAAAAATATTATTTGGCCCAATGTATTGTATTCAAATTCAGCTGAATATAAATTTGAGGCCTAGTATTTAGGCGCTGGGTGACCGGTATGGATTTACTGACAGAATTAGACTTGGAAATGCACAGTAGCGTGTGTGTGAAGTTATTCTGAATGACCCTATGTGCACCTTGAATATTATATACCCTTTTAGGGATAGATTTCAAATAGCTCTGATACAGCAGAAACCACTAAATTAGGAAATTGCTAAATTGGGAATTGTATTTCAACCCAGAACAAAAAATGTGCTTTGACGGACACTAAATAACTTGCCCAGCCAGAACAGTACAGCGGTAACGACAGATTTAGCGGGATATAAATTTGAGGCCTAGTATTTAGGCGCTGGGTGACCGGTATGGATTTACTGACAGAATTAGACTGGGATATGGCCAAAAAATAACCACACTATTGCTGGTTAAATGCACTTGGTGACAGGCGCAGCTTGCCCCTGATGTAGTATATGGCCAAAAAATGAACAGACTATTGCTGGTTAAATGCAGTTGGTGTGACAGCTTGACCAACCACACTACTGAGGGTTAAATGCACTTGGTGACGGGCGCAGCTTGCCCCTATGTAGTATATGGCCAAAAAATGAACAGACTATTGCTGGTTAAATGCACTTGGTGTGACAGCTTGACCAACCACACTACTGAGGGTTAAATGCACTTGGTGACGGGCGCAGCTTGCTCCTGATGTAGTATATGGCCAAAAAATGAACAGACTATTGCTGGTTAAATGCACTTGGTGTGACAGCTTGACCAACCACACTACTGAGGGTTAAATGCACTAGGTGACGGGCGCAGCTTGCCCCTGATGTAGTATATGGCCAAAAAATGAACAGACTATTGCTGGTTAAATGCACTTGGTGTGACAGCTTGACCAACCACACTACTGAGGGTTAAATGCACTTGGTGACGGATGCAGCTTGCCCCTGATGTAGTATATGGCCAAAAAATAAACAGACTATTGCTGGTTAAATGCACTTGGTGTGACAGCTTCACCCTGATGTAGGCTTTAGCCAAAAAACAACCACACCATTGAGGGTTAAATGCACTTGGTGACAGGCGCAGCTTGCTCCTGATGTAGTATATGGCCAAAAAATGAACAGACTATTGCTGGTTAAATGCACTTGGTGTGACAGCTTGACCAACCACACTACTGAGGGTTAAATGCACTTGGTGACGGGCGCAGCTTGCCCCTGATGTAGTATATGGCCAAAAAATGAACAGACTATTGCTGGTTAAATGCACTTGGTGTGACAGCTTGACCAACCACACTACTGAGGGTTAAATGCACTTGTTGACGGGTGCAGCTTGCCCCTGATGTAGTATATGGCCAAAAAATAAACAGACTATTGCTGGTTAAATGCACTTGGTGTGACAGCTTCCCCCTGATGTAGGCTTTAGCCAAAAAACAACCACACCATTGAGGGTTAAATGCACTTGGTCGCAGCTTGTGCTGGCGCACCACAAGACACAAAATGGCCGCCGATCACCCCAGAAAAAAGTGACTGACAAACGCTCTGGGCAGCCTAAAAACAGTGAGCAATTGAGTATCAGCAGCTCAATGATCCACAGCTGCAGATCGATCAATTAATCAAGTCCTTTGGAGGAGTTAATCTGCCTAATCTCGCCCTACTGTCGCAGCCGCAACCTCTCCCTATGCTGATCAGAGCAGAGTGACGGGCGGCGCTATGTGACTCCAGCTTAAATAGAGGCTGGGTCACATGGTGCTCTGGCCAATCACAGCCATGCCAATAGTAGGCATGGCTGTGACGGCCTCTTGGGGCAAGTAGTATGACGCATGTTGATTGGCTGCTTTGCAGCCTTTCAAAAAGCGCCAAGAAAGCGTCACAAAAGCGCCAAGAAAGCGACGAACACCGAACCCGAACCCGGACTTTTACGAAAATGTCCGGGTTCGGGTCCGTGTCACGGACACCCCAAAATTCGGTACGAACCCGAACTATACAGTTCGAGTTCGCTCATCCCTACTCACAATCTCTTTGATGTCCCGTCTAATTATTTCTGCTTCACATTTGATGAATTCAGCAGCTTTTTCACGATTAGTGTAGTTTTTTCCTAAGTCCACACCTGCCTTTATCATTGCTCGGCATAACATATCCATGTCTGAAAGAGGCTTCCCTTGTTTTGCAATTAAGTATGCATTGTTAAATAGAATAGTTAGTCTATTCCTTTCTACCTCCTTCAGTTTTTGTAGTGCTTTTACAATGGGCTGCGCTGACTGAACTGCAGAACTGGCACTGCTACTTGCTGATCCCTCAGACTGCACAAGTGCTTTTTTTATTTTCTTGTTTGAACCACGAGCAGCATGCCATGTGGGCTTTGCTTGTTTCGTGAGCTTTAATTGGTTCAGTGCGAAATTTATCACAGCCACTTACAAAGGCATTCCTACCAGATCCAGAGTGACTCTTTGCTATGGTAGGGTATTTTAAGCAAATTTCACAATACATCTTTTCTTCCCCATCGCTCTCCTTCAAAACAAGCCAAGGCCAAGAATCCTTCCAGTGAGGTAGAAATGCTCTCCTTCTCTTCTCGGTATCATACTTTTTGTCTTTTGATAGAGAAGTAGGATTTGAGCTTCTACTATCGCAGGGGCTATGACTTTGAGACACATTGGCCCCATCTTGTTTGCTTGTTTTCTTAAAGCCAAAATTAAGAAGACTTTGAGATGACATGATGCACTTTCACAACAGCTATGAATCCTGCCTTCCTAGGAAAACTGTGACTTCTATTTCTAGACCTCCACACTCCTGAATTTTGCATCCCATGAATCTGAAAAACTAATGAGATTGTTGGATTTTACATTTTTCTTGGGGGGATCAGCAACAAAAATGCTAATTTATCATTTTTAAAATTCCAACACAAGGGTCTTTGGGCCCCCTCAGGCTCCTGGGCTTGGTAGCGACTGCTACCTCTGAACCCCTAGAGCTATGTCCCTGGTAGCAACCCTGTGAGCCACTGTCAGACCCATTATAGAGCCTTGATACAAGACTAGGTATAGCAGTCAACCCAGAGACACTCATCTGTAGACGGCACTGTTTCAGAATTGCAGCTCCTCATCAGTTTAGACTAGGGCTCCGTTTTTTTTCTCCTTCTGGAAAAGAGCTGTTTTGCATACTTTCCCCAGTGAGGATTGCCAGTAATACTCCCTATAGCAGCAAAAAATCCAAAACAGTGATGTCTACAGAGAGGTGTCTATTGTTTTCCTGATGTACCTAGTCATATCTAAAGTTTCTATAATGGGTTGGACAATAATTTACAGGGTAGCTACCTATAGGTGGCACTAGAGGTACAGGTTTCTTTTTTCTGTTGATGAGGTATTTCACATACCTTTCTCAGTATAAGGGCTCTTTCACACTTGCGTTCTTTTCTTCCAGCATAGAGTTCCGTCGTCGGGGCTCTATGCCGGAAGAATCCTGATCAGTTTTATCCTAATGCATTCTGAATGGAGAGAAATCCGTTCAGGATGCATCAGGATGTCTTCAGTTCCGGAACGGAATGTTTTTTGGCCGGAGAAAATACCGCAGCATGCTGCGCTTTTTGCTCCGGCCAAAAATCCTGAAGACTTGCCGCAAGGCCGGATCCGGAATTAACGCCCATTGAAAGGCATTGATCCGGATCCGGCCTTAAAGAGGACCTTTCACCAGAATTAAACTTCTAAAGTAACTATACAGGCATGTAGAGCGGCGCCCAGGGACCCCCCTGCACTTACTGTTATACCTGGGCGCCGCTCCGTTCTCCCGTAATTGCCTCCGGTATCTTTACAGTTAGGCTCCACCCAGGGGAACCTGCCGTCGGCTCATTCTCCCATGCTGTAGCGCTGGCCAATCACAGCGCTCAGCTCATAGCCTGAGAGAGAAAAAAAGCCTCTCAGGCTATGAGCTGAGCGCTGTGATTGGCCAGCGCTACAGCATGGGAGAAGGAGGCGCCGGCAGGTTCCCCTGGGTGGAGCCTAACTGTAAAGATACCGGAGGCAATTACGGGAGAACGGAGCGGCGCCCAGGTATAACAGTAAGTGCAGGGGGGTCCCTGGGCGCATGGCACGTCATCCATGCGCATGGGGCGCTCTGACATCACTCTGGAGCGCCCCGGGAGCCGCGCGGACTGTAACTATACCGCTACCCGCTCCTACTAGGGCAACCAGGACTTTAATAGCGTCCTGGCTGCCATAGTAACACTGAAAGCATTTTGAAGACGGATCCGTCTTCAAATGCTTTCAGTACACTTGCGTTTTTCTGGATCCGGCGTGTAATTCCGGCAAGTGGAGTACACGCCGGATCCGGACAACGCAAGTGTGAAAGAGGCCTTACCTGTAAGGCTACCCACACCGGCAAGGAAAATCAGCACCACAGTTGTCACTGACACTAAAGGGTTAGTTTTATTTCATGTGGCACTTTATTAAAAGACCAAAACCTGTGATTGAGGAGGCACTACAGTAAATGAAAAAGATCTGAAACTATTCCATGTCATTGTGGATTACCCACTCTATACACTGTGTGCTAATATTGCATTTCCTTCTTCTTCAGAATGAGTGAGCTACCCGGGCCATCCGATCATCAAGCTGGGCTCTGCTCACTGCACTGCCGCTGCCTGTCACTCAGAGAGAGTAGAGCCGAGGGCCGAGGCTAGTCAAAACTCATCTCGTGCCGCACGTCACTGCCGCTTCCGCCTGCTGCTTCTCAGTGTCTGACTGGGAGCCGGAGATGCGCGGAAACCACACCTCCGGCTCCCAGTCACTCAGACCTCACTCAATGACTGCTTCCGCGGCCGCCCTGCCTGCACAGGAGCTCTGATAACACTGCGGTAAGCAGCCCGGACTTGCTGCAGTGGGCTGTGTATTAGAGGAAAACCCGGCGCAACCCTAGCCCTGCTACTTGCCCGCAGGGCTAAGCTGCCTGCACAAACTGCCTGCCCGGCGCCCGGAACTGCATGTCCCGGGCGTCGGGCGATAGGAATTCCACACCCCTGCATCTGGGTGGGAGCATATGTTGTTCTAGAACCTGAATATATTTTTCTGCATTGATGGTGCCTTTCCAGACATGCAAACTACCCATGCCACACGCTCTCATGCAACCCCATACCATCAGAGATACAGGCTTCTGAACTGAGCGTTGATAACAACTTGGGTTGTCCTTGTCCTCTTTGGTCCGGGTGACATGGTGTCCCAGATTTCGAAAAAGAACTTCGAATCGTGACTCGTCTGACCACAGAACAGTCTTCCATTTTGCCACACTCCATTTTAAATGATCCCTGGCCCAGTGAAAACGCCTGAGCTTGTGGATCTTGCTTAGAAATGGCTTCTTCTTTGTACTGTAGAGTTTCAGCTGGCAACGGCGGATGGCACGGTGGATTGTGTTCACTGAAAATGGTTTCTGGAAGTATTCCTGAGCCCATTCTGTGATTTCCTTTACAGTAGCATTCCTGTTTGTGGTGCAGTGTCGTTTAAGGGCCCGGAGATCACGGGCATCCAGTATGGTTTTACGGCCTTGACCCTTACGCACAGAGATTGTTCCAGATTCTTTGAATCGTCGGATGATGTTATGCACAGTTGATGATGATAGATGCAAAGTCTTTGCAATTTTTCGCTGGGTAACACCTTTCTGATATTGCTCCACTATCTTTCTGCACAACATTGTGGGAATTGGTGATCCTCTACCCATCTTGGCTTCTGAGAGACACTGCCACTCTGAGAAGCTCTTTTTATACCCAATCATGTTGCCAATTGACCTAATTAGTGTTAATTGGTCTTCCAGCTCTTCGTTATGCTCAAATTTACTTTTTCCAGCCTCTTATTGCTACTTGTCCCAACTTTTTTAGGATTTGTTGACACTGTGAAAATTTGAATCAACGTATTTTTCCTTTAAAATGATACATTTACTCGGATTAAACGTTTGATCTGTCATCTACCTTCTATTACAAATAAAATATTGACATTTGCTATCTCCACATCATTGCATTCATTTTTTATTGACAATTTGTTTAGTGTCCCAACTTTTTTGGAATCCGGTTTGTATTAAATCCAAGGGTTCACATACTTTTTCACCTGCACTGTGAATGTTTACATGGTGTGTTCAATATAAACATGGTAGCATTTAATTCTTTGTGTGTTATTAGTTTAAGCAGACTGTGATTATCTATTGTAGTGACTTAGATGAAGATCAGATCACATTTTATGACCAATTTGTGCAGAAATCCATATGATTCCAAAGGGTTCACATACCTTTTCTTGCAACTGTATATCACAGGCAAAAGGAATGAAATGAATGTATTACTTTTAAAGTTTTCCAAGATTATGATATTGATGATGATCTATCCTCAGGGATGTCAGTAGTCTAGGAAGAAGCTGTGGCACTCATTGGAGTTCCTAAACCTCTTCAAACAACTGAATGTGACTTTTAATGGGACACAGACTGAAGCATAAGCCTGAGATTCTCACAATCAAAAAATACATTGTCAAGTCTAGAGATGTGCGAAATTCTCAAAAATTCCGGCTGCTTCGCGGAATTTCACAAATAAATTAGCTTTGTGATAAATTACTTAGTCACAAAGCGATTTTTGGGGGGGAGTAACGGGTATAAGGACGGAGAACGGCGATTGTGCCGCCCCTCATCATTGAACCCCTCAGATGCAGCGTTCATCACTGATCTCAGCATCTGAGATGACCAGATGACCATTGAAGGCTTTCAGGGGTTAATCTGAAAGAATACTTACCTTATCCATTTGCTTGCAAAGAGTCCACCACATCTTGATTGAAGATCCAGCTCAAAATGAATGGAAGGCTGCGCTTGCATGGAGCACAGCCTTCTCTCAAACTAGTTGATCGACAGGGGTTGCCGGATGTCGGCCCTTTGCAGATCTGATATTGATGACCCACCCAGAAAACCCTTTTGAATGGTCGGTCATATCCTGCATAAAAACATTAGCTTCAGTTCTTTTTAAGTCCTGTAAGTCATGTGGCAGGGCTGTAAATGGTCTAGAGATAGGGCAAGACTTATTCGTAGGTGTCAAAGTAGTTTTACACAGAAGAATTACCAATAAACAGAATTATTTTATACTTCACACACTTGTAGTCACATTACAACCTTCCAAATGGATGCACAATCTCAGTGGATCACAAAACGGGCATTACTTAGCAATTTGGTCCAGTGACTGCAGTAGGTGGCTCCTTCTCTTTCAGTCTGAACTACAGGAGTGCTTACTTGTGGGTGTTGGCTTTCCAACTCTCAGGCTTCTCCAGTATGCAGAAGTCCCTCCCAGTAGGCTGACGTGAAAGAGGCAGAAAAACAACTGGATTATTGCTCAGTGGTCCAAAGCCCTGTTTTCACATGAAAGTAAATTTTGTTTTTCATTTGGAAATCAAGCTCCCAAAGTCTGGAGTGGAGAGGTACACAATCCAAGTTGAATGAAGTCCAGTGTGGAATTTCCCCAGTCAGGTGCCAAGTCCTGGAAAATGAAATCAGCCTCTCCATAACTTGTCGGCAGAGGGAAGCAAGAAGTGCTCTAAAATTTCCTGGTTGATGGCTGCACTGACTTTGGACTTGATATAACACAGTGGACCAACACCAGAAGATACATGGCTCCACAAGCATTCAATGACTGTGAACGCGTCACACTGGACCTCATTCAACTTGTGTGCCTCTCCACTCTTGCTCCAGACTCTGGGACCCTGATTTCCAAATTAATTGCAAAATTAACTTTCATCTGAAAATTGGACTTTGAACCACTGAGCAACAAGTCCTTTTTGTTCTTTGCCCAGGGAATATGCTTTTGACTTGTCTCTGGGTCCTGAGTGGCTTGACACAAGGACTAAGACAGTTATAGCCCATGTCCTGGATACGTCTGTTTGTCGTGGCTCTTGAAGCACTGACTAGTCCTTGTGAATCTCTTCCAAATTTTTGAATGGCTTTTTCTTGACAATCCTTTCAAGGCACCAGTTATCCCTGTTATGTGTGCACCTTTTTCTACCACACCTTTCCTTCTACTCAACTTTCCATTGATATCCTTGGATATAGCACTCTGTGAACAGCCAGCTTTTGTAGCAATTACCTTTTTTGGGCCTACCTTCCATTAGGGCGTCTTCTGCACAACTGTCATTAGTCTTCCCTATGATTGTATAGTCTACTGAACCTGACTGAAGGACCATTTAAAGGCTTAGAAAACCTTTGAAGATATTAAATGATTAGAGTGTGACAACATCTACAATATAGAATTTTTTTACAATATTCTAATTTTCTGAGATACTGTGTACTGACTTTTTAGGTTTTATTAGCTGTAAGTCATATTCATCAACATTAAAATAAATGAACGCTTGAAATAGATCACTCTGTGTGTAATGAATCTATAAAATATATGAGTTTCACTTTTTAATTAAATTACTGAAATAAATTAACTTTTCGATGATATTCTAATTTATTGAGATGCACCTGTATACCTCCCCTGTCACGGATGGATCGGTCCTCCCAGTCAAGTAACTTTGGGACACTCTTAAAGAAACAGCCACCCATAGTCAATACTAGGGTTGCCACAATACCAAAATTTTGATTTGATTTTGATTTAATAAAAAAAGTATTGTGATACTTGATACAATGCGAAAAAAAATAAAACACCAAAAAAGCCATGTGCATTCCGCATTTTATGAGACTTCAGGCCCATAATAGAACAGTCCTTTTTGGGGCGACAAGGTAACTCAAAAAGGGCAAATCACATGTTTTTTTATAGGAGATATTTTTTAAAATATAATAGTCCAGACTTTTTCATATGTGGCGATATGTAATAGGTTTATTTTTTTATTGTTTATATATTTGATATGTAAATTTGACCTTTTTTTGGGGGGCGTTTCTAGAACCACTGTCCTATTCACCCTAATAGAGCTCTATTAGGGTGAATAGGATTTTAAACTGTCCCTGCTGCCTTGTGCTTTGTTCACAAGGCAGCAGGGACCTTACCATGGATGGTAACTGATCATACACCTGAGGGGTTAGTTGACGGGGTTCGTGGGATCACCGTGCGCTGTCATTGAGGCCAGGTGCCGGCTATGTAATATGGCTGGCACCGCTGCCCATATTATATGTATTTTCATTAGTGGCCAGCGGCAGCCACGTGGGAATGAGAGCGGTTGATGAGAACATGGTGCGCGCCAAAGGCCGTAGCGCAGTAGCACAGCCTAGTATTAGAAAATATCAAATCCCGATATCGGATCGATCCGGGTGTAAAGGTTCGATACCCAATGCAACCCTAGTCAATACTCCTCATTTCAACAGTAGTGATCTACCAGAACACAATAACTCCAATTAAAAATTGTGTTTCCACAACTCCCCAGTCCAAAAGTACCAGACCTGGGCTTTTCACCTCTTACAAGGCCTCCATGGATTGAACATATTTTACAGGACCTCCCACCAATGCCCAATGAAATTAAGATCTGTGAAATATGAAGGCCAAGTCAACACCTTGAACTGTTTGTCATATTCTTCAAACCATTCCTGAATAATTTTTGCAGTTGGCCAGGGTGTAATATAAAACTGAAAGAGGCCACTGCTGATAGAGCATACCATGCCACAAAGGAGTGTACTTGGTCTGCAACAATGTTTAAACTGGTCATACATATTAGATGTATGTCGGCTGGGCTGGCTGACCATCTAATGTGTATGGGTTCCTCCTGAATCTCCCCTGATGACAGATGCTCGGTGAGATGAGGATCAGGTAAGTTGGATTTCAACAGAGAACACACGTATTTCTACTGAGAACTCATCCTTTTTCATCAGACCCGAGCAGGCATATATATGAGGGAATAGGGAGTAATAGCTGTTGGCCAAATTAGCTATACAATATGCCTTAGATCACAGGTGTAAAAGTAACATCCACATGAATGCCAGAACCTATGCTATCCCAAGAGAACATTGTTCATAGTATCATACTGCCCAATGGCATGCACGGTTTCCAAAGTGCATCCTATTGGCAGGAACATGCCCTTATCATTCAAGTTGTTAGCAGATGAGCTTTTAAGTAAAATAGGCAGCAAGGCACGACAATTTGGACATACATCGTTTCTCAATTGCTCCTAAGCAGATATTGGTTCCAATCAGGGCCGCCATCAGGGGGGTACAGCCAGTTCCAATAAAAAAAATATATATATTATTATTATTTTATTTTTTTCTCCCATTTGTCAGTGACTTGAGTTGAACTTTATTGCGTCGCTAGAGGGGGGCAATTGATTATTCCTTGCTAGTGATGTCCGGTTCATGAACGAATCGTTCATTTGAATCGATTCAGTTCACTGAACCGGAGGAGTCGATTCCTCTGACTGAGCCTATCTGTGTGAAGCCGCTCAGTCTGAGTCAGTGAGTCACAGCACACAATAGCAGAGCCGCTGGCAGCAGGGAGGGGAGGGACTCGGGAGGAGTGTAATCTGATCCTAGAGTGGAAGCTGCTTCTTCCAGCCCCTCCCCGCCCACCAACCAATCAGAGCTGAGGCAAGCACTAGCAGCTCTGAGTCTGAGTCACATAGTACTCAATAGCAGAGACGCTGGCAGCAGGGAGGGGAGGGACTCGGGAGGAGTGTAATCTGATCCTAGAGAGGAAGCTGCTTCTGCCAGCCCCTCCCCTCCCCGCCCACCAAACAATCAGAGCTGAGGCAAGGCAAGCACTAGCAGCTTTGAGTCTGAGTCACTGACACAAGTACAGGGAGTCTAAGAAAGAATCGAATGAGTCACAGGTTAAAAGAATCTAAAGATCCGACTTAGTTAGAGACTCATTCGATTCTTTGAGTTAAAAGAACCGTCAGTCACTAGATCAGTTTACACTGAGGCTGATGACCGGGCTGCAGCAGCGATAAGATTAAGGGACAGGAGCAGAGAGATGAGAGAAGTGACAGATGACTGTGAAGACCACGCGATCTGTTGCTCAGAAGCCATGAGATTGTAAGGCTACTTTCACACTAGCGGCAGGACAGATCCGACAGGCTGTTCACCCTGTCGGATCCGTCCTGCCGTTATTTCGCTGGACCGCCGCTCCGTCCCCATTGACTATAATGGGGACGGGGGTGGAGCTCAGGCGAAGCACGACAGTGCATGGTGAAAAGCCGCCGGACTAAAAGTACTGCATGTCCAACTTTTTAGTCCGGCGGCCTCTCACTGCGAACTACCGTGCTGTGCCGGAGCTCCACTCCCATCCCCATTATAGTCAATGGGGATAGAGCGGTGACAGGACGGATCCAACAGGGTGACAATCTCTCTTCAGGTTTATTAGAAAATCGTGCACAGATTGCACACTAGTGATGTCTGTGTGGACTGTGGGGACTATTTTATTATCAGCCAGTGTTACTGTTATCAACTTAGCACATACAGTGCTAATCTGCTAATCTTCAACTGAAAGATCCAAACTTCCTATCTCAATATACTCCGCTGATTCACGTATTATACCTGGTATACCGGCTCCGGCTGCATTCCCCTTTAAAAGGCTCTGAGCCGCTGCGCAGCGGCAGGTGACGTCAGACGCTGTCACTGTCCACTGCCTGCTGCCGCATCAAGTTTGACCAGTTGGGTTTGAGAGTGGTTGAGTGTCATCCACAGATCCCCCATAACAGTGTGTCATCCACAGATCCCCCATAACAGCGTGTCATCCACAGATCCCCCATAACAGTTTGTCATCCACAGATCCCCATAACAGTGTGTCATCCACAGATTCCCCCATAACAGTGTGTCATCCACAGATTCCCCCCATAACAGTGTGTCATCCACAGATTCCCCCCATAACAGTGTGTCATCCACAGATTCCCCCATAACAGTGTGTCATCCACAGATTCTCCCCCATAACAGTGTGTCATCCACAGATTCCCCCCATAACAGTGTGTCATCCACAGATTCCCCCCATAACAGTGTGTCATCCACAGATTCCCCCCATAACAGTGTGTCATCCACAGATTCCCCCCATAACAGTAAGTCATCCACAGATTCCCCCCATAACAGTAAGTCCTCCACAGATTCCCCCCATAACAGTACATCATCCACAGATCCCCCCATAACACTGTAACAGTAAACCTTGTGCTTTTAAGGTGTTTTTTCTTAAATGTGCCAGGGAAAGATTGCTAGTGCAGATTAGAACAGGTAGTGTAGTTAGTGTTAGTGTAGGGTCCTGCTTAAAAGAGTCTACCTTGTCGTGGTAGCAGGCTTCATATTATTTGGTCAAAAAAATAATTCCTTACTGAAATCATGGATTATCACTTTTTACTGTCTTTGTAGTTGCAAAAAAATAATGAAATTGGGGGTAGGTCCTTGGGGGTGGAGGGGAGGTGGAGTCAGGACTAGAGTTGAGCGAACACCTGGATGTTCGGGTTCGAGAAGTTCGGCCGAACATCCCGGAAATGTTCGGGTTCGGGATCCGAACCCGATCCGAACTTCGTCCCGAACCCGAACCCCATTGAAGTCAATGGGGACCCGAACTTTTCGGCACTAAAAAGGCTGTAAAACAGCCCAGGAAAGAGCTAGAGGGCTGCAAAAGGCAGCAACATGTAGGTAAATCCCCTGCAAACAAATGTGGATAGGGAAATGAATTAAAATAAAAATTAAATAAATAAAAATTAACCAAAATCAATTGGAGAGAGGTTCCATAGCAGAGAATCTGGCTTCCCGTCACCCACCACTGGAACAGTCCATTCTCAGATATTTAGGCCCCGGCACCCAGGCAGAGGAGAGAGGTCCCGTAACAGAGAATCTGTCTTCATGTCAGCAGAGAATTAGTCTGCATGTCATAGCAGAGAATGAGGCTTCACGTCAGCCACCACTGCAACAGTCCATTGGCATATATTTAGGCCCAGCACACACACAGGCAGAGGAGAGAGGTCCCGTAACAGAGAATCTGGCTTCATGTCAGCAGAGAATCAGTCTGCATGTCATAGCAGAGAATCAGGCTTCACGTCAGCCACCACTGCAACAGTCCATTGTCATAAATTTAGGCCCAGCACCCAGGCAGAGGAGAGAGGTCCCGTAACAGAGAATCTGGCTTCATGTCAGCAGAGAATCAGTCTTCATATCATAGCAGAGAATCAGGCTTCACGTCACCCACCACTGTAAGAGTCAATTTTCATAAATTTAGGCCCAGAACCCAGGCAGAGGAGAAAGGTCCCGTAACAGACAATCTGGCTTCATGTCAGCAGAGAATCAGTCTTCATATCATAGCAGAGAATCAGGCTTCACGTCACCCACCACTGTAAGAGTCAATTTTCATAAATTTAGGCCCAGAACCCAGGCAGAGGAGAAAGGTCCCGTAACAGACAATCTGGCTTCATGTCAGCAGAGAATCAGTCTTCATATCATAGCAGAGAATCAGGCTTCACGTCACCCACCACTGTAAGAGTCAATTTTCATAAATTTAGGCCCAGAACCCAGGCAGAGGAGAAAGGTCCCGTAACAGACAATCTGGCTTCATGTCAGCAGAGAATCAGTCTTCATATCATAGCAGAGAATCAGGCTTCACGTCACCCACCACTGTAAGAGTCAATTTTCATAAATTTAGGCCCAGAACCCAGGCAGAGGAGAAAGGTCCCGTAACAGACAATCTGGCTTCATGTCAGCAGAGAATCAGTCTTCATATCATAGCAGAGAATCAGGCTTCACGTCACCCACCACTGTAAGAGTCAATTTTCATAAATTTAGGCCCAGAACCCAGGTAGAGGAGAAAGGTCCCGTAACAGACAATCTGGCTTCATGACAGCAGAGAATCAGTCTGCATGTCATAGCAGAGAATCAGGCTTCACGTCAGCCACCACTGCAACAGTCCATTGTCATAAATTTAGGCCCAGCACCCAGGCAGAGGAGAGAGGTCCCGTAACAGAGGATCTGGCTTCATGTCAGCAGAGAATCAGTCTGCATGTCATAGCAGAGAATGAGGCTTCACGTCAGCCACCACTGCAACAGTCCATTGGCATATATTTAGGCCCAGCACACACACAGGCAGAGGAGAGAGGTCCCGTAACAGACAATCTGGCTTCATGTCAGCAGAGAATTAGTCTGCATGTCATAGCAGAGAATGAGGCTTCACGTCACCCACCACTGCAACAGTCCATTGGCATATATTCAGGCCCAGCACCCAGGCAGAGGAGAGAGGTCCCGTAACAGAGGATCTGGCTTCATGTCAGCAGAGAATCAGTCTGCATGTCATAGCAGAGAATCAGGCTTCACGTCAGCCACCACTGCAACAGTCCATTGTCATAAATTTAGGCCCAGCACCCAGGCAGAGGAGAGAGGTCCCGTAACAGAGGATCTGGCTTCATGTCAGCAGAGAATCAGTCTGCATGTCATAGCAGAGAATCAGGCTTCACGTCAGCCACCACTGCAACAGTCCATTGTCATAAATTTAGGCCCAGCACCCAGGCAGAGGAGAGAGGTCCCGTAACAGACAATCTGGCTTCATGTCAGCAGAGAATTAGTCTGCATGTCATAGCAGAGAATCAGGCTTCATGTCAGCCACCACTGCAACAGTCCATTGGCATATATTTAGGCCTAGCACACAGGCAGAGGAGAGGTTCATTCAACTTTGGGTAGCATCGCAATATAATGGTAAAATGAAAATAAAAATAGGATTGAATGAGGAAGTGCCCTGGAGTCCAATAATATATGGTTATGGGGAGGTAGTTAATGTCTAATCTGGACAAGGGACGGACAGGTCCTGTGGGATCCATGCCTGGTTCATTTTTATGAACGTCAGCTTGTCCACATTGGCTGTAGACAGGCGGCTGCGTTTGTCTGTAATGACGCCCCCTGCCGTGCTGAATACACGTTCAGACAAAACGCTGGCTGCCGGGCAGGCCAGCACCTCCAAGGCATAAAAGGCTAGCTCTGGCCACGTGGACAATTTAGAGACCCAGAAGTTGAATGGGGCCGAACCATCAGTCAGTACGTGGAGGGGTGTGCACACGTACTGTTCCACCATGTTAGTGAAATGTTGCCTCCTGCTAACACGTTGCGTATCAGGTGGTGGTGCAGTTAGCTGTGGCGTGTTGACAAAAGTTTTCCACATCTCTGCCATGCTAACCCTGCCCTCAGAGGAGCTGGCCGTGACACAGCTGCCTTGGCGACCTCTTGCTCCTCCTCTGCCTTGGCCTTGGGCTTCCACTTGTTCCCCTGTGACATTTGGGAATGCTCTCAGTAGCGCGTCTACCAACGTGCGCTTGTACTCGCGCATCTTCCTATCACGCTCCAGTGCAGGAAGTAAGGTGGGCACATTGTCTTTGTAGCGTGGATCCAGCAGGGTGGCAACCCAGTAGTCCGCACAGGTTAAAATGTGGGCAACTCTGCTGTCGTTGCGCAGGCACTGCAGCATGTAGTCGCTCATGTGTGCCAGGCTGCCCAGGGGTAAGGACAAGCTGTCCTCTGTGGGAGGCGTATCGTCATCGTCCTGCCTTTCCCCCCAGCCACGCACCAGTGATGGACCCGAGCTGCGTTGGGTGCCACCCCGCTGTGACCATGCTTCATCCTCATCCTCCTCCACCTCCTCCTCATCCTCGTCCTCCTCGTCCTCCAGTAGTGGGCCCTGGCTGGCCACATTTGTACCTGGCCTCTGCTGTTGCAAAAAACCTCCCTCTGAGTCACTTCGAAGAGACTGGCCTGAAAGTGCTAAAAATGACCCCTCTTCCTCATCCTCCTCCTCCTCCTCCTGGGCCACCTCCTGTTCCATCATCGCCCTAAGTGTTTTCTCAAGGAGACATAGAAGTGGTATTGTAACGCTGATAACGGTGTCATCGCCACTGGCCATGTTGGTGGAGTACTCGAAACAGCGCAACAGGGCACACAGGTCTCGCATGGAGGCCCAGTCATTGGTGGTGAAGTGGTGCTGTTCTGTAGTGCGACTG
Source organism: Bufo gargarizans (assembly GCF_014858855.1). Lineage (NCBI taxonomy): Eukaryota > Metazoa > Chordata > Amphibia > Anura > Bufonidae > Bufo > Bufo gargarizans. The sequence goes on from NC_058083.1 coordinate 171,177,689, forward strand.
ACCCGTGCGTGCTGCAGCTGAAACTCCACTATGGCCTGCTGCTGCTCGCACAGTCTGTCCAGCATGTGCAAGGTGGAGTTCCACCTGGTGGGCACGTCGCATATGAGGCGGTGAGCGGGAAGGCCGAAGTTACGCTGTAGCGCAGACAGGCGAGCAGCGGCAGGATGTGAACGCCGGAAGCGCGAACAGACGGCCCGCACTTTATGCAGCAGCTCTGACATGTCGGGGTAGTTGTGAATGAACTTCTGCACCACCAAATTCAGCACATGCGCCAAGCAAGGGATGTGCGTCAAATTGGCTAGTCCCAGAGCTGCAACGAGATTTCGCCCATTATCACACACCACCAGGCCGGGCTTGAGGCTCACCGGCAGCAACCACTCGTCGGTCTGTTGTTCAATACCCCGCCACAACTCCTGTGCGGTGTGGGGCCTGTCCCCCAAACATATGAGTTTCAGAATGGCCTGCTGACGTTTACCCCGGGCTGTGCTGAAGTTGGTGGTGAAGGTGTGTGGCTGACTGGATGAGCAGGTGGAAGAAGAGGAGGAGGAAGCCGAGAAGGAGGAGGTGGCAACAGGAGGCAAAGAATGTTGCCCTGCGATCCTTGGCGGCGGCAGGACGTGCGCCAAACAGCTCTCCGCCTGGGGCCCAGCTGCCACTACATTTACCCAGTGTGCAGTTAGGGAGATATAGCGTCCCTGGCCGTGCTTACTGGTCCACGTATCTGTGGTTAGGTGGACCTTGCTACAGATGGCGTTGCGCAGTGCACACTTGATTTTATCGGATACTTGGTTGTGCAGGGAAGGCACGGCTCTCTTGGAGAAGTAGTGCCGGCTGGGAACAACATACTGTGGGACAGCAAGCGACATGAGCTGTTTGAAGCTGTCTGTGTCCACCAGCCTAAATGACAGCATTTCATAGGCCAGTAGTTTAGAAATGCTGGCATTCAGGGCCAGGGATCGAGGGTGGCTAGGTGGGAATTTACGCTTTCTATCAAATGTTTGTGAGATGGAGAGCTGAACGCTGGCGTGTGACATGGTTGAGACGCTTGGTGACGGAGGTGGTGGTGGTGGTGTTGGTGGTACATCCCCTGTTTGCTGGGCGGCAGGTGCCAACGTTCCTCCAGAGGCGGAGGAAGAGGCCGAGGCGGCAGCAGCAGAATAGGCCGAGGCGGCAGCAGCAGAAGAGGTAGCAGGGGGAGCCTGAGTGACTTCCTTGGTTTTAAGGTGTTTACTCCACTGCAGTTCATGCTTTGCATGCAGGTGCCTGGTCATGCAGGTTGTGCTCAGGTTCAGAACGTTAATGCCTCGCTTCAGGCTCTGATGGCACAGCGTGCAAACCACTCGGGTCTTGTCGTCAGCACATTGTTTGAAGAAGTGCCATGCCAGGGAACTCCTTGAAGCTGCCTTTGGGGTGCTCGGTCCCAGATGGCGGCGGTCAGTAGCAGGCGGAGTCTCTTGGCGGCGGGTGTTCTGCTTTTGCCCACTGCTCCCTCTTTTGCTACGCTGTTGGCTCGGTCTCACCACTGCCTCTTCCTCCGAACTGTGAAAGTCAGTGGCACGACCTTCATTCCATGTGGGGTCTAGGACCTCATCGTCCCCTGCATCGTCTTCCACCCAGTCTTGATCCCTGACCTCCTGTTCAGTCTGCACACTGCAGAAAGACGCAGCAGTTGGCACCTGTGTTTCGTCATCATCAGAGACATGCTGAGGTGGTATTCCCATGTCCTCATCATCAGGAAACATAAGTGGTTGTGCGTCAGTGCATTCTATGTCTTTCACCGCTGGGGAAGGGCTAGGTGGATGCCCTTGGGAAACCCTGCCAGCGGAGTCTTCAAACAGCATAAGAGACTGCTGCATAACTTGAGGCTGAGACAGTTTCCCTGGTATGCATGGGGGTGATGTGACAGACTGATGGGGTTGGTTTTCAGGCGCCATCTGTGCGCTTTCTGCAGAAGACTGGGTGGGAGATAATGTGAACGTGCTGGATCCACTGTCGGCCACCCAATTGACTAATGCCTGTACCTGCTCAGGCCTTACCATCCTTAGAACGGCATTGGGCCCCACCATATATCGCTGTAAATTCTGGCGGCTACTGGGACCTGAGGTAGTTGGTACACTAGGACGTGTGGATGTGGCAGAACGGCCACGTCCTCTCCCAGCACCAGAGGGTCCACTAACACCACCACGACCATGTCCACGTCCGCGTCCCTTACTAGATGTTTTTCTCATTGTTATGGTTCACCACAACAACAAATATATTATTTGGCCCAATGTATTGTATTCAAATTCAGCGGGATATAAATTTGAGGCCTAGTATTTAGGCGCTGGGTGACCGGTATGGATTTAGTGACAGAATTAGACTTGGAAATGCACAGAAGCGTGTGTGTGAAGTTATTCTGAATGACCCAATGTGCACCTTGAATATTATATACCCTTTTTGGGATAGATTTCAAATAGCTCTGATATAGCAGGAACCACTAAATTATGAAATTGCTAAATTGGGAATTGTACTTCAACCCAGAACAAAAAATGTGCTTTGACGGGCACTAAATAACTTTCCCAGCTACAACAGGACAGCGGTAACGAGAGATTTAGAGGGATTTAAATTTGAGGCCTAGTATTTAGGCGCTGGGTGACAGGTATGGGTTTAGTGACAGAATTAGACTTGGAAATACACAGTAGCGGGTGTGTGTGAAGTTATTCTGAATGACCCAATGTGCACCTTCAATATTATATACCCTTTTTGGGATAGATTTCAAATAGCTCTGATATAGCAGGAACCACTAAATTATGAAATTGCTAAATTGGGAATTGTACTTCAACCCAGAACAAAAAATGTGCTTTGACGGACACTAAATAACTTTCCCAGCTACAACAGGACAGCGGTAACGAGAGATTTAGAGGGATTTAAATTTGAGGCCTAGTATTTAGGCGCTGGGTGACAGGTATGGGTTTAGTGACAGAATTAGACTTGGAAATGCACAGAAGCGTGTGTGTGAAGTTATTCTGAATGACCCTATGTGCACCTTCAATATTATATACCCTTTTAGGGATAGATTTCAAATAGCTCTGATATAGCAGAAACCACTAAATTATGAAATTGCTAAATTGGGAATTGTACTTCAACCCAGAACAAAAAATGTGCTTTGACGGACACTAAATATCTTGCCCAGCAACAACAGTACAGCGGTGGGTAACGAGAGATTTAGAGGGATTTAAATTTGAGGCCTAGTATTTAGGCGCTGGGTCACCGGTATGGATTTAGTGACAGAATTAGACTTGGAAATGCACAGAAGCGTGTGTGTGAAGTTATTCTGAATGACCCTATGTGCACCTTCAATATTATATACCCTTTTAGGGATAGATTTCAAATAGCTCTGATATAGCAGAAACCACTAAATTATGAAATTGCTAAATTGGGAATTGTACTTCAACCCAGAACAAAAAATGTGCTTTGACGGACACTAAATATCTTGCCCAGCAACAACAGTACAGCGGTGGGTAACGAGAGATTTAGAGGGATTTAAATTTGAGGCCTAGTATTTAGGCGCTGGGTCACCGGTATGGATTTAGTGACAGAATTAGACTTGGAAATGCACAGAAGCGTGTGTGTGAAGTTATTCTGAATGACCCTATGTGCACCTTCAATATTATATACCCTTTTAGGGATAGATTTCAAATAGCTCTGATATAGCAGAAACCACTAAATTATGAAATTGCTAAATTGGGAATTGTACTTCAACCCAGAACAAAAAATGTGCTTTGACGGACACTAAATATCTTGCCCAGCAACAACAGTACAGCGGTAACGAGAGATTTAGAGGGATTTAAATTTGAGGCCTAGTATTTAGGCGCTGGGTGACAGGTATGGGTTTAGTGACAGAATTAGACTTGGAAATACACAGTAGCGGGTGTGTGTGAAGTTATTCTGAATGACCCAATGTGCACCTTCAATATTATATACCCTTTTAGGGATAGATTCCAAATAGCTCTGATATAGCAGGAACCACTAAATTATGAAATTGCTAAATTGGGAATTGTACTTCAACCCAGAACAAAAAATGTGCTTTGACGGACACTAAATATCTTGCCCAGCAACAACAGTACAGCGGTAACGAGAGATTTAGAGGGATTTAAATTTGAGGCCTAGTATTTAGGCGCTGGGTGACAGGTATGGGTTTAGTGACAGAATTAGACTTGGAAATACACAGTAGCGGGTGTGTGTGAAGTTATTCTGAATGACCCAATGTGCACCTTCAATATTATATACCCTTTTAGGGATAGATTCCAAATAGCTCTGATATAGCAGGAACCACTAAATTATGAAATTGCTAAATTGGGAATTGTACTTCAACCCAGAACAAAAAATGTGCTTTGACGGACACTAAATATCTTGCCCAGCAACAACAGTACAGCGGTAACGAGAGATTTAGAGGGATTTAAATTTGAGGCCTAGTATTTAGGCGCTGGGTGACAGGTATGGGTTTAGTGACAGAATTAGACTTGGAAATACACAGTAGCGGGTGTGTGTGAAGTTATTCTGAATGACCCAATGTGCACCTTCAATATTATATACCCTTTTTGGGATAGATTTCAAATAGCTCTGATATAGCAGGAACCACTAAATTATGAAATTGCTAAATTGGGAATTGTATTTCAACCCAGAACAAGAAATGTGCTTGAACGGACACTAAATAACTCGCCCAGCTACAGCACTAGGGACAGATTTAGCTGGATATAAATTTGAGGCCTAGTATTTAGGCGCTGGGTGACCGGTATGGATTTAGTGACAGAATTAGACTGGGATATGGCCAAAAAATAAACAGACTATTGCTGGTTAAATGCACTTGGTGTGACAGCTTCACCCTGATGTAGGCTTTAGCCAAAAAACAACCACACCATTGAGGGTTAAATGCACTTGGTGACAGGCGCAGCTTGCCCCTGATTTTGTATATGGCCAAAAAATGAACAGACTATTGCTGGTTAAATGCACTTGGTGTGACAGCTTCACCCTGATGTAGGCTTTAGCCAAAAAACAACCACACCATTGAGGGTTAAATGCACTTGGTGACAGGCGCAGCTTGCCCCTGATTTTGTATATGGCCAAAAAATGAACAGACTATTGCTGGTTAAATGCACTTGGTGTCACAGCTTCACCCTGATGTAGGCTTTAGCCAAAAAACAACCACACCATTGAGGGTTAAATGCACTTGGTGACAGGCGCAGCTTGCCCCTGATTTTGTATATGGCCAAAAAATGAACAGACTATTGCTGGTTAAATGCACTTGGTGTGACAGCTTCACCCTGATGTAGGCTTTAGCCAAAAAACAACCACACCATTGAGGGTTAAATGCACTTGGTCGCAGCTTGTGCTGGCGCACCACAAGACACAAAATGGCCGCCGATCACCCCAGAAAAATGAGACTGACAAACGGTCTGTGCAGCCTAAAAACAGTGAGCAATTGAGGATCAGCAGCTCAATGATCCACAGCTGCAGATCGATCAGTTAATCAAGTCCTTTGGAGGAGTTAATCTGCCTAATCTCGCCCTACTGTCGCAGCCGCAACCTCTCCCTACGCTAATCAGAGCAGAGTGACGGGCGGCGCTATGTGACTCCAGCTTAAATAGAGGCTGGGTCACATGGTGCTCTGGCCAATCACAGCCATGCCAATAGTAGGCATGGCTGTGATGGCCTCTTGGGGCAAGTAGTATGACGCTTGTTGATTGGCTGCTTTGCAGCCTTTCAAAAAGCGCCAAGAAAGCGTCACAAAAGCGCCAAGAAAGCGACGAACACCGAACCCGAACCCGGACTTTTACGAAAATGTCCGGGTTCGGGTCCGTGTCACGGACACCCCAAAATTCGGTACGAACCCGAACTATACAGTTCGAGTTCGCTCATCCCTAGTCAGGACGGATTCTAAAGGGGCGGGATAGGAGGGGGGGCCCAGGCCTAGAGCTGTGTAAGGGGCCCCAAAATTTCTGATGGCAGCCCTGGTTCCAATTGTGCTGGATATTGGCTCAAAATGTACATATTTTTCCATCAAAGTAAGCCATGTTTGCCTGATTATGGATCAAACCTCCTATAGGTGAAAGCACAGGGGTCCCGCATGGGGAGAGCCAGAAAGAAGGGAATGGTTATTGTGGCACTGATAGGAGTTGTAGTGGTACAAATTTGCTATTCTTACTCTGACTCTCGTTGGGGCCATGCATTTGGTATAGGGAACACCATTTCTTCCCTCGGTACACAGCCAGGACCTTTTGGGGGCCCCTGTCTGATGTTAGGTGGGGTGCCCTTAAAGGGGCTATCCAGGAATTAATATTGATGACCTATCTTCAGGAGCAGGGTTCTGACACCCAACCCCCCAGTGATCAGCTGTCAGGAGAGGCTGGACGCTCCATCAGCACTACGGCCTATTCCTAGACCATGTGACATCTCCGTACATAAGTAACATGTCCTAGTTGCCACATTCAGGTTTATGTGGTTGAGCTGTAATACCAAGAACAATTGATATGATGTGTGATATTGATAACCTATCCTGTGCATAGGTCAACAATATTTTTTTCCCGGATAACCCCTTTAATGTTAGGTAGATGGTTGCAAGACAGGAGGGCATATGTATGGGCCGGCAGGTGGATGCAGAAGTTAAAGACCAGGCCCACTTTGTTGCAATAAATAAAGTTTCTCTTTATTGAATAGATGATGGGAGGAGTAGTAGTACAAATAGCAGCAATAGGTACAGTTCCAAAGTATGTTACAGTTTAGCCTTCTCCCAATAGCTGTGTATAGGCAGCAATGATGTAGTAGTAATGAAGTAGTAGTACTCTCTGTCTCTCAAACTACACTTTGCAAACTCTCCAAATAAACAGGCATGCAAATCTGTTTTCATTAACTGTTTCTGCAGTTCCCAGGTGCAGGGTGCAGATCTTAGAACCGGACAGCCAGTCCATCTCAAAGTGTGGTGGCCGCCAAAGCTACATATCCTTTCCACAAGCAGCAAAGTCTTATTGTCATAAATGTGTAGTACCTTAGAGTCTGATTCTAGAAGACAGTTCTAGACATTATAATATAGTATTCTATGACGTTCTGTGAATGTCTCTTCTCTTTCCCTCATGGGTAGTTTTTTAGGTAGACTGTTCCCTGGCTGGTGTTTCATGGATGAGACTTCTTTTTTGGCCCACTTGGCATGAGCTCACGTATGTACTGTAGGTCTTGACTCTAGTTCTGCTCCACTGAAACTCTGTACTAGACAGGTGGTGGGACAAGCCCATCACACTGGAAACTAGGCTAACACTGCCAGTGTTAACTGTTTGTTCCCCCTACACATCCATGCAGGATACATAGTGCATAAAGAGACAAGTGTTTTTAATAGTAAATCACAACATTTAACTCAGAAAAAACTATTAACTTTTAGCAGTGATCCACTAGGTCGCTATAGAAGCATCAATGGAGAATTTAAAAACCTATGCAATGAACGGAACAGAACATTAATGTTTCATATAATGCAATTGTAGCAGACAGTGTATTGAATATATGGAGGAAGTTCTTTGTACTGTACACAAGTTATGAGGAATAGGAAGCTGTCTCAGGAATTGTAAAATCAATAATCAGTGCCAAAGTGCTTATAAATCAACAGCTGGCCATATATATTTCATTCTCTGTGGTATCTGCTAACTTAATGGTACAGACAGAAAAGTGAAAGTGAAAGGAAATGCCAGATGAGCAGTACCGCAGTACACGGGGTATCTGCAAATAGTTTGTTCTTTATGTAATGTTATTCAGTGCAATGTTATTCTGTGCTATGTATTGTACACAGCAAATGCTATGCATGGTGGAGGCACAGTCAGGGTTAACTAATCCTTTTGCAGACCACCAAAATTCCTACTTAACCCTTTTTAATCCATGTTGTGGCAGTGCAAACATGTGCGTTTGAATGCCTTCTGTTAGCTGTAGAATGATTGTGCGTCACTATTAGGCTTAGTTCACACTTCACTTATTTGGTCAGTTATTCTCATCAGTTATTACTTGGTAAGTGATTGGCACTCTCTCTGGAATCATACTGAAACATATACTTCAGAATTGTATACTTTATTAATCCACCTAAACATATATTTAAAAAAATACACTCAATTAAAATGGACACCAAAATGCAAATAAAACTAACAATAAAAAACAATAAGAGATAATAGATACAATATATGTATGAAAATATACACAATTATAATGCCAATAATATAAAGTTCACACTGTGTCTATTTAGGTAGCACTAGTTTCACATATAATTCATCCAATATATTAGAAACCTCAGTTCATCCTTTGGTGGCACATTCCGCTCTAATAGCTACAGTGAGGAACAGAAGTATTTGAACACTATGCTATTTTGCAAGTTCTCCCACTTAGAAATCATGGAGGGGTCTGAAATTCACATTGTAGGTGCATTCCCACTCCGAGAGACAGAATAAAAATAAATAAATCAGGAAATCACATTGTATGATTTTTAGAGAGTTTATTTGTCTTGCACTACTGAACATAAGTATTTGAACACCTGAAAAAATCAGAGTTAATATTTGGTACAGAAGCCTTTGTTTGCTATTACAGAGGTCAAACGTTTCCTGTAGTTCTTGACCAGGTTTGCACACACTGCAACAGGGATTTTGGCCCACTCCTCCACACAGATCTCCTCTAGATCTGTCAGGTTTCGGGGCTGTCGCTGAGCAACACAGAGTTTCAGCTCCCTCCAAAGATATTCTATTGGATTTAGGTCTGGAGACTGGCTAGGCCACTCCAGAACCTTGATATGCTTCTTACGGAGCCACTCCTTGGTTATCCTGGCTGTGTGCTTCGGGTCGTTGTCATGTTGGAAGACCCAGCCATGACCCATCTTCAATGCTCTGACTTAGGGAAGGAGGTTGTTGCTTAAAATCTCACAATAAATGGCCCCATGGTCCTCTCCTTAATACAGTGCAGTCGTCCTGTCCCCTTCGCAGAAAAGCACCCCCAAAGCATGATGTTACCATCCCCATGCTTCACAGTAGGGATGGTGTTCTTGGGTTGCAACTTGGCCTTCTTTTTCCTCCAAACACGACGAGTGAAGTTTAGACCAAAAAGTTCTACTTTAGACTCATCTGACCACATGACTGTCTCTCATGCCTCCCATGGATCATCCAGATGGTCATTGGCGAACTTCAGCCGGGCCTGGACATGTGATGACTTGAGCAGGGGAACCTTCCGTGCAATGCATGATTTGAAACCATGACAGCGTAGTGTTCTACTGACAGTGACCTTTGAAACTGTGGTCCCAGCTCTCTTCATGTCATTGACCAGCTCCTCCCTTGTAGTTCTGGGCTGATTCCTCACCTTTCTTATCATCAGTGATACCACACGAGGTGAGATCTTGCATGGAGCCCCAGTCTGAGGTAGACTGACAGTCGTCTTTAGCCTCTTCCATTTTCTAACAATTGCTCAAACAGTTGATCTATTTTCACCAAGCTGCTTGGCAATTGCCCCGTAGCCCTTTCCAGTCTTGTGGAGGTCCAAATTTTGTCTCTAGTTTCGTTTGACAGCTCTTTGGTCTTGCCCATGGTAGTAGTTGGCGTCTGACTGACTGTGGAGTGGACAGTTGTCTTTAAAGAGCTCAGACAGGTGCTACTAAGTTAGATTAATGAGTGGAGTAAAGGGGGACTTTTTAAAGGCACGGTAACAGGTCTTTAAGAGCCAGAATTTTTGCTGTTTCTCAGGTGTTCAAATACTTATGTTCAGCAGTGCAAGACAAATACATTCTTTAAAAATCATACAATGTGAGTTCCAGATTTTTATTTTTTTATTCTGTCTCTCAGAGTGGTAATGCACCTACAATGTGAATTTCAGACCCCTCCATGATTTCTAAGTGGGAGAACTTGCAAAATCGCAGGGTGTTCAAATACTTCTGTTCCTCACTGTATAGCAATGTCCGTTCTTATGACCCTTTTGTATCTATATAGTGGTCAAAGTATCAATTATTGGATATCCACAATAAAATTGATTAATGTCCGATATCCTTTTTGCTTTCCGTTTACCTCCAGCATAGAGTATCAATATTTATATTTTTGCTGCATACATTCACATATTACGGCAGTCTACCCCTTTATTTTCTCCACATAGGTTTAGGCACTGACTCACAGTTAGTTGCTGAGGAATCTCAGACCCACGTCGGCCGTGGCGCCCCACGTGTCATTCGGCTTGGAGAAGTCTTACCTCAGGTATGGCATTCTGTTCGTTCGCGCGCACTGGGGGATGATGACATCAGCTGAGTGCCGTGATTAGTTGTAAGCCGTGTAGCAGTAATGTTCGCACATACCGTCCTTTTCTATCTCCGGTCGGAGAGAGTTGCAGAGCGCTCCGATTTATTTGTAAATTCCAGGGTTTTTGCTGCAAGGACAGTAAAGGGGGTCTTCCTGCACCAAAACCGTTTCGGGACCCTCAAATAATGATACTCTAAGCTGGAGGTAAACTGAAAGCAAAAAGGATTTCAGACATTAATCAATTTTATTGTGGATATCCATTAATTGATACTTTGACTGCTATATAGATACAAAAGGGTCATAAGAGCGGACATTGCTATAGCTATTAGAGCGGAATGTGCCACCAAAGGATGAACTGAGGTTTCTAATAAATTGGATGAATTATATGTGAAACTAGTGCTACATAAATAGACACAGTGCAAGCTTTATATTATCGGCATTATAATTGTGTATATTTTCATACATATATTGCTATTATCTAAATCTCTTTTATTTGCATTTTGGTGTCCATTTTAATTGAGTGCATTTTAGAGAGATTTCTTTTAATATATTTTTAGGTGGACTAATAAAGTATACAATTCTAAAGTATATGTTTCAGTTTGATTCCAGAGAGAGTGCCAATCACTTACCAAGTATTATTTCTTTAAGGGCTAGAGGGCTGCAAAAGGCAGCAAAATGTAGTTAAATCCCCTGCAAACAAATGTGGATAGGGAAATGAATTAAAATAAAAATAAAATAAATAAAAATTAACCAATATCAATTGGAGAGATGTCCCATAGCAGAGAATCTGGCTTCATGTCAGCAGAGAATCAGTCTTCATGTCATAGCAGAGAATCAGGCTTCACGTCACCCAACACTGGAACAGTCCATTGTCATATATTTAGGCCCCGGCACCCAGACAGAGGAGAGAGGTCCCATAACAGAGATTCAGGCTTCATGTCAGCAGAGAATCAGTCTTCATGTCATAGCAGAGAATCAGGATTCACGTCAGCCACCACTGCAACAGTCCATTGTCAGATATTTAGGCCCTGGCACCCAGACAGAGGAGAGAGGTCCCATAACAGAGATTCAGTCTTCATGTCATAGCAGAGAATCATGCTTCACGTCAACCAAAACTGGAACAGTCCATTGTCATATATTTAGGCCCCGGCACCCAGACAGAGGAGAGAGGTCCCATAACAGAGATTCAGGCTTCATGTCAGCAGTGAATCAGTCTTCATGTCATAGCAGAGAATCATGCTTCACGTCACCCAACACTGGAACAGTCCATTGTCAGATATTTAGGCCCCGGCACCCAGACAGAGGAGAGAGGTCCCATAACAGAGATTCAGGCTTCATGTCAGCAGAGAATCAGTCTTCATGTCATAGCAGAGAATCATGCTGTTACGCTGAGCGCTCCGGGTCCCCTGCTGGCCTTGGAGCGCTCACAGCGTATGCCCCCAGGCAGCACTCCAGTGTCTCGGCGTGTGCGTCCTCGCTCTCTAGGGCGCGCACGCGCCGGGACTCTTAGATTCAAAGGGCCAGTGCACCAGTGATTGGTGCCTGGTCCAAAGGGGTTATTAAGGGTTAAGGTTTGTGAGAGGCAGTGCTGACTTAATTAGGCTGCACCTGTGCACTGCCCATTTATACCTTCTCCTCCCACAGCTTCCTGCCGGATCTTTGTGCCTTGTGCCTCAGAGAAAGCGTTCCACTGTGTTTGTTTGCCTTGCCTGTTGCCGAACCCGTTGCTACCGTCTACTCGCCTTTGAACCTTGCCGCCTGCCCTGACCTCTGCTACGTCCGACTACGCTCTTGCCTTCTCCCTTTGTACCACGCCTTATCAGCTGCCAGAGAGGTCGAGTTGTTACTAGGGGACACGACCTGGTAGTTACCGCCGCAGCAAATCCATCCTGCCTTGCGGCGGGCTCTGGTGAAGACCAGTAACTGCTTAGAACCGGTCCTTTAGTACAACCCGCGCCATCGTCTCTCTGGTCCAGAGGATCCACTACCTGTCTTGCCGGTACGTGACACATGCTTCACGTCACCCAACACTGGAACAGGCCACTGTCAGATATTTTTAGGCACCGGCACCCAGACAGAAGAGAGGTTCATTCAACTTTGGGTTGCCCCGCAATATAATGGTAAAATGAAAATAAAAATAGGATTGAATGAGGAAGTGCCCTGGAGTACAATAATATATGGTTAAGGGGAGGTAGTTAATGTCTAATCTGCACAAAGGATGGACAGGTCCTGTGGGATCCATGCCTGGTTCATTTTTATGAACGTCAGCTTTTCCACATTGGCTGTAGACAGGCGGCTGCGTTTGTCTGTAATGACGCCCCCTGCCGTGCTGAATACACGTTCGGACAAAACGCCAGCACCTCCAAGGCATAAAAGGCTAGCTCTGGCCACGTGGACAATTTGGAGACCCAGAAGTTGAATGGGGCCGAACCATCAGTCAGTACGTGGAGGGGTGTGCACACGTACTGTTCCACCATGTTAGTGAAATGTTGCCTCCTGCTAACAGGTGGTGGTGCAGTTAGCTGTGGCGTGTTGACAAAACTTTTCCACATCTCTGGCATGCTAACCCTGCCCTCAGAGGAGCTGGCCGTGACACAGCTGCGTTGGCGACCTCTTGCTCCTCCTCTGCCTTCGCCTTGGGCTTCCACTTGTGGGAATGCTCTCAGTAGCGCGTCTACCAATGTGTGCTTGTACTCGCGCCTCTTCCTATCACGCTCCAGTGCAGGAAGTAAGGTGGGCACATTGTCTTTGTACCAGGGATCCAGCAGGGTGGCAACCCAGTAGTCCGCACACGTTAAAATGTGGGCAACTCTGCTGTAGTTGCGCAGGCACTGCAGCATGTAGTCGCTCATGTGTGCCAGGCTGCCCAGAGGTAAGGACAAGCTGTCCTCTGTGGGAGGCGTATCGTCATCGTCCTGCATTTTCCCCTAGCCACGCACCAGTGATGGGCCCGAGCTGCGTTGGGTGCCACCCCGCTGTGAACATGCTTCATCCTCATCCTCCTCCACCTCCTCCTCATCCTCGTCCTCCTCGTCTCCAGTAGTGGGCCCTGGCTGGCCACATTTGTACCTGGCCTCTGCTGTTGCAAAAAACCTCCCTCTGAGTCACTTCTAAGAGACTGGCCTGAAAGTGCTAAAAATGACCCCTCTTCCTCCTCCTCCTCCTCCTGGGCCACCTCCTCTTCCATCATCGCCCTAAGTGTTTTCTCAAGGAGACATAGAAGTGGTATTGTAACGCTGATAACAGCGTCATCGCCACTGGCCATGTTGGTGGAGTACTCGAAACAGTGCAACAGGGCACACAGGTCTCGCATGGAGGCCCAGTCATTGGTGGTGAAGTGGTGCTGTTCCACAGTGCGACTGACCCGTGCGTGCTGCAGCTGAAACTCCACTATGGCCTGCTGCTGCTCGCACAGTCTGTCCAGCATGTGCAAGGTGGAGTTCCACCTGGTGGGCACGTCGCATATGAGGCGGTGAGCGGGAAGGCCGAAGTTACGCTGTAGCTCAGACAGGCGAGCAGCGGCAGGATGTGAACGTCGGAAGCGCGAACAGACGGCCCGCACTTTATGCAGCAGCTCTGACATGTCGGGGTAGTTGTGAATGAACTTCTGCACCACCAAATTCAGCACATGCGCCAGGCAAGGGATGTGCGTCAAACCGGCTAGTCCCAGAGCTGCAACGAGATTTTGCCCATTATCGCACACCACCAGGCAGGGCTTGAGGCTCACCGGCAGCAACCACTCGTCGGTCTGTTGTTCTATACCCCGCCACAACTCCTGTGCGGTGTGGGGCCTGTCCCCCAAACATATGAGTTTCAGAATGGCCTGCTGACGTTTACCCCGGGCTGTGCTGAAGTTGGTGGTGAAGGTGTGTGGCTGACTGGATGAGCAGGTGGAAGAAGAGGAGGAGGAAGCCGAGTAGGAGGAGGAGGCAACAGGAGGCAAAGAATGTTGCCCTGCGATCCTTGGCAGCGGAAGGACGTGCGCCAAACAGCTCTCCGCCTGGGGCCCAGCCGCCACTACATTTACCCAGTGTGCAGTTAGGGAGATATAGCGTCCCTGGCCGTGCTTACTGGTCCACGTATCTGTGGTTAGGTGGACCTTGCCACAGATGGTGTTGCGCAGTGCACACTTGATTTTATCGGATACTTGGTTGTGCAGGGAAGGCACGGCTCTCTTGGAGAAGTAGTGCCGGCTGGGAACAACATACTGTGGGACAGCAAGCGACATGAGCTGTTTGAAGCTGTCTGTGTCCACCAGCCTAAATGACAGCATTTCATAGGTCAGTAGTTTAGAAATGCTGGCATTCAGGGCCAGGGATCGAGGGTGGCTAGGTGGGAATTTACGCTTTCTCTCAAATGTTTGTGAAATGGAGAGCTGAATGCTGGCGTGTGACATGGTTGAGATGCTTGTTGACGAAAGTGGTGGTGTTGGTGGTACATCCCCTGTTTGCTGGGCGGCAGGTGCCAACATTCCTCCAGAAGCGGAGGAAGAGGCCGTGGCGGCAGCAGCAGAAGAGGCCAAGGCGGCAGCAGAAGAGGTAGCAGGGGGAGCCTGAGTGACTTCCTTGTTTTTAAGGTGTTTACTCCACTGCAGTTCATGCTTTGCATGCAGGTGCCTGGTCATGCAGGTTGTGCTAAGGTTCAGAACGTTAATGCCTCGCTTCAGGCTCTGATGGCACAGCGTGCAAACCACTCGGGTCTTGTCGTCAGCACATTGTTTGAAGAAGTGCCATGCCAGGGAACTCCTTGAAGCTGCCTTTGGGGTGCTCGGTCCCATGATGGCAGCGGTCAGTAGCAGGCGGAGTCTCTTGGCGGCGGGTGTTCTGCTTTTGCCCACTGCTCCCTCTTTTGCTACGCTGTTGGCTCGGTCTCACCACTGCCTCTTCCTCCGAACTGTGAAAGTCAGTGGCACGACCTTCATTCCATGTGGGGTCTAGGACCTCATCGTCCCCTGCATCGTCTTCCACCCAGTCTTCCTCCCTGACCTCCTGTTCAGTCTGCACACTGCAGAAAGAAGCAGCAGTTGGCACCTGTGTTTCGTCATCATCAGAGACGTGCTGAGGTGGTATTCCCATGTCCTCATCATCAGGAAACATGAGTGGTTGTGCGTCAGTGCATTCTATGTCTTCCACCGCTGGGGAAGGGCTAGGTGGATGCCCTTGGGAAACCCTGCCAGCAGAGTCTTCAAACAGCATAAGAGACTGCTGCATAACTTGAGGCTCAGACAGTTTCCCTGATATGCATGGGGGTGATGTGACAGACTGATGGGCTTGGTTTTCAGGCGCCATCTGTGCGCTTTCTGCAGAAGACTGGGTGGGAGATAATGTGAACGTGCTGGATCCACTGTCGGCCACCCAATTGACTAATGCATGTACCTGCTCAGGCCTTACCATCCTTAGAACGGCATTGGGCCCCACCAAATATCGCTGTAAATTCTGGCGGCTACTGGGACCTGAGGTAGTTGGTACACTAGGACGTGTGGCTGTGGCAGAACGGCCACGTCCTCTCCCAGCACCAGAGGGTCCACTAACACCACCACGACCATGTCCGCGTCCCTTACTAGATGTTTTCCTCATTGTTACCGTTCACCACAATAACAAAAATATTATTTGGCCCAATGTATTGAATTCAAATTCAGGCCTTTTTTTTACAGACACCTAACACCATCTGGCTAACTATTTAGGTACCGTATTACACTAATACAGGTACAGCAGTAACGACAGATTTAGCTGAATATAAATTGTAGGCCTAGTATTTAGGCGCTGGATGACAGGTATACGTTTACGGACAGAATTAGACTTGGAAATGCACGGTAGCTTGTGTGTGAAGTTATTGAGAATGACCCTATCCGCACCTTCAATCTAATATACCCTTTTATGGATAGATTTAAAGTAGTCCTGATACAGCAGAAACCACTGATTTAGGGAATTGCTAAGTTGGGAATTTTATTTCAACCCAGAACAAAAACTGTGCTTTGACGGACACTAAATAACTTGACCAGCTACAGCAATAACCACAGATTTAGCTGAATATAAATTTGAGGCCTTGTCATGGTCTTACCTTCTTACTACTCTCCTTCGTTTGACATGTGCTGGCGGCCATCTTGGTTTCTGGGTTTCTTGTAGCCTCCCACCCTGCGGCTTCTCCTTCCCACTGGGAGGAGCTGGATGCCTAGCTCATATATATAGGAGGTCTGTGGCTTCAGTTCCTTGCTTGGTCCTCCTGTGTTCACATGCTTCTAAGACTGCTGCTGCTTCTGGTTCCTGATCCTGGCCTCGTCTGACTACCCCGTTGGTTCCTGATCCTGGCTTCGTCTGACTACCCCGTTGGTTCCTGATCCTGGCTTCGTCTGACTACCCCGTTGGTTCCTGATCCTGGCTTCGTCTGACTACCCTTCTGGTTCCTGACCTCTGTCTCCGCAAGACCCTGCTTCGGTTTAGCCATCCGTTTGGACTTTTGCTTACGGCTTGCTTTTCAATAAAACCTTCTTATTTTCCACTTATCTCTTGTTGTACGTCTGGTTCATGGTTCCATGACATTAGGACCAAGCCATGAATTCTGACGGTACAGGGCCATCCTCGCTACCTACGCTGGTTGCCAGACTTGATCAGCAGGATCACCTGTTGGGTCGGTTCGCTGTGGCGTTGCAAACCCTGCTTGAACGCACGGCTCATTTCGCTTCCGTTGCCGATGGGTCGGTTGTCGCTCCTGGGCCCGTTCCTACTGCCGCTCCGGTTGTTGCGCCAGAGTCTACCCCGACACCTGTTGCTGCGCCTGCGGTGTCTCGGGGTATGACCGGTTCTGCCCCCCTTCCACAGCGCTTTGGGGGAGAGCCAACTCAGTGCCGAGGTTTCCTTAACCAGGTGGGCATTTATTTCGAGTTGCTGCCACATGCCTTTCCTACTGAGAGATCAAAGGTGGGCTTCTTGATCTCGCTGCTCTCGGACAAGGCCTTGGCCTGGGCCAGCCCTTTATGGGAGAACAACAATCCGGTGGTTGCCGAGTTTTCCGGTTTTGTTGCTTCTCTTCGGAAGGTATTCGATGTGCCGGCTCGTGCTGCCTCTGCTGCGAAGCTCCTTATGTCCATCAGACAGGGTTCACGATCCGTAGCTGAATACGCCATTGAGTTTCGTACCCTGGCAGCAGAGGTGGGCTGGAATAATGAGGCTCTGGTCGCTGCTTTCTCTCATGGTCTTTCGGATGCCTTGAAGGATGAGGTTGCAGCTAAGGACCTACCAGTGGAGCTCGAGTCTCTTATTTCTTTCCTGATTTTGATTGGGAGAGACCTTCCTTTAAGGAGAGCCTGCGGAGGTCTTCTAACAGATTGGCGCCCACGTTTGCTGTCCCACCCGTGCCTCCCTCTCCTCCCACGCCTCCTGGGGATGACTTGTCTGGGGGTGAACCCATGCAGCTGGGGTTTGCTCGCCTGTCCGAGGGGGAGAGGGTACTCCGGAGACGCGAGGGCCGATGCATGTACTGTGGTCTCGGTGGGCATTTTCGGTTGGCATGTCCGAACCGTCCGGGAAACGCTCGCACCTGAGATCCTGTCGGGGGCAGATCTTGGGTGGAGTCTCCTCGTCCCCGGTTTCCCGTGTTGACAAACCACTGATCACTGTTGTCCTCTCCTGGGTCGGGGGCTCGGTGACGACCCAGGCGTTGGTGGACTCTGGTGCTGGTGGTTTGTTCATTGATAGTGTGTTCGCTGCCGCCAATTCCATTCCTCTGCAGCCTCGAGGTTCCCCACTGGCTCTTGAGGCGATAGACGGCAGACCCCTTCTGCCGCCACACGTGACTCATGAGACCCTTCCAGTGGGGATAGCCATTGGTGCCGTTCACAGAGAGTCGGTCTGTTTCCAGGTGATTTCGTCTCCACACTACTCGGTGGTCTTGGGGTACCCCTGGCTCCAGAAGCATAATCCGACTTTCGATTGGAGATCGGCCGAGATCCTCTCGTGGTCACCGCAGTGTGGGGCTAGTTGCATCCATGGGCCTGTCAAGTTGCTGTGTACTTCCTCGGACTCTCTGTTGCCTCCTGAATACGAAGAGTACCGGGATGTATTCGATAAGGTGCGCGCGGTTGCCCTACCTCCGCACCGCCCATACGATTGTGCCATAGAGTTACAATCTGGTGCCGTTCCTCCTCGTGGCAAAGTCTATCCACTGTCGGTAGCGGAGAATGAGGCCATGGAGGAGTACGTGAGGGAGGCGCTTTCACGCGGACACATTCGCAAATCCTCGTCCCCGGCAGGGGCTGGATTTTTCTTTGTGAAAAAGAAGGGCGGTGAGTTGAGGCCTTGCATCGATTACAGGGGTCTCAATCGCATCACGATCAAGAACGCTTACCCGATACCCTTGATTTCCGAGCTGTTCGATCGCCTCAAAGGGGCCACGGTCTTTACCAAACTCGACCTGAGGGCGGCATATAACCTGGTAAGGATCAAGGCGGGCGATGAGTGGAAGACCGCGTTTAACACCAGGACCGGTCATTATGAATCCTTGGTTATGCCCTTTGGGTTGTGCAATGCGCCCGCAGTCTTCCAGGAATTCATCAACGATGTTTTCCGTGACCTGTTGCAGCAGTGTGTGGTGGTCTATTTGGATGACATCTTGGTATATTCTGAATCCATGGAGGCCCACATTATGGATGTCAGACGAGTGTTGCAACGGTTACGAGAGAACAGGCTGTTCGGTAAGCTTGAGAAATGCGAATTTCACCGATCCCAGGTAACCTTCTTAGGTTACATCATTTCCGCTGAGGGGTTCTCCATGGATCCTGAGAAGGTTTCGGCTGTCTTACAGTGGCCCCAGCCCAGTGGTCTCCGTGCCCTGCAGCGCTTTTTGGGCTTCGCCAATTATTATCGGAAGTTCATCAGGGACTTTTCTATGCTAGCCAAGCCGCTCACGGATCTGACCAGGAAGGGCAGTAATTTCCAGGTCTGGCCGCTCGAGGCCATCCGAGCGTTTGAGGCTCTAAAGTCCGCCTTTGTGTCGGCTCCGATTCTGTCGCATCCCAACCCTGGGTTGCCCTTTGTCCTCGAGGTGGACGCGTCTGAGACGGGAGTAGGCGCCCTCCTGTCTCAGCGTAGAACACCAGAGGGTCCTCTGCTTCCTTGTGGGTTTTACTCCCGGAAACTGTCTTCCGCGGAGTGCAACTATCAGATTGGTGATAGGGAGTTATTGGCCATCGTGCAGGCCCTTAAAGAATGGAGGCACTTGCTCGAGGGTTCGGTGGTTCCGGTTCTCATCCTGACGGACCACAAGAATCTGACCTACCTTTCTGAGGCCAAGAGATTGACACCACGTCAGGCCAGATGGGCTCTGTTCTTGTCACGTTTTAATTACGTGGTCTCCTACCTACCCGGTTCCAAGAACATCAGAGCGGATGCCTTATCACGGCAGTACTCCGAGCTGTCCGGGGAGGAGTCGATTCCGACTTCGGTCATACCTCCGAATCAGATCCTGGCCGCCATTCGCACCAGCCTGACCTCTCCCCTGGGTGAGCAGATTTTGGCGGCTCAATCTGGTGCTCCCTCTGGGAGACCCAACGGCAGGTGTTTTGTGCCTGAGGAGTTGCGCATTCGGTTGTTGCGAACCTACTATAACTCCAAGGCCGCGGGGCATCCTGGAAAGAATCAGCTGTCCTGGGCTGTTTCACGTCTGTTCTGGTGGCCTTCTCTACGTTCCGACATCGCCGCATATGTAGCGGCATGCTCCGTTTGTGCCCAGAGTAAGTCCCCTCGGCACCTTCCGTTGGGCCTTTTGCAACCCATAGCCACCGGGGAGCGCCCATGGTCACACCTGGGGATGGATTTCATTGTGGACCTCCCTGCATCCCGAGGCCATACGGTCATTCTCATGATTGTGGATCGGTTTTCCAAAATGTGCCACTGTGTTCCTCTCAAGAAGTTACCCTCTGCACAAGAGTTGGCCACGATTTTCGCCAGGGAGGTCTTCCGGTTGCACGGTTTGCCCAAGGAGATTGTGTCGGATCGGGGGAGTCAGTTTGTGTCCAGGTTCTGGCGCGCCTTTTGCTCCCAGTTGGGGATTCATCTCTCTTTCTCCTCGGCCTACCACTCTCAGTCCAATGGGGCCGCAGAACGATCCAATCAGGCCTTGGAGCAATTCCTTCGTTGCTATGTCTCCGATCACCAAGACAATTGGGTTGACCTCCTGCCTTGGGCTGAGTTTGCCAGGAACACGGCAGTGAACTCTTCCTCTGGGACGTCTCCCTTCATGGCCAATTATGGGTTCCAACCTGCCGTGTTACCGGAGGTATTCTCTCCCCAGGATATTCCGGCTGTGGAGGATCACCTTTCCGTCCTACGTGCTTCTTGGGTACAGATCCAGAGGTCCCTTGAGGTCTCTGCGCAGCGCCAGAGACTCCAGGCTGATCGCAGACGAGCGCCCGCTCCTTCCTACCAGGTCGGAGACCGTGTATGGTTGTCCACCCGCAACCTCAACCTTCGAGTGCCCACTCCCAAGCTGGCGCCTCGTTTTGTTGGTCCCTTCCGAGTGCTTCGCAGGGTAAACCCGGTAGCCTATGCCCTTGCGCTTCCTCCTGGCATGCGGATCTCCAACGTGTTTCATGTCTCCCTGTTGAAGCCATTGGTGTGTAATCGTTTCACTTCCTCGGTTCCTCGGCCCCGTCCGGTCCAAGTGGGCAATCGTGAGGAATATGAGGTGAGCAATATCCTGGACTCACGCCTGGTCCGCGGTCGGTTGCAGTTTTTGGTCCATTGGCGTGGTTATGGTCCAGAGGAGCGTTCCTGGGTTCCCTCCGCAGATGTCCATGCTCCTGCTTTGCTCCGAGCCTTCCACGCACGCTTCCCTCAGAAACCGTTCCTTACTCCGCGGAGGAGGGGCCCTTGAGGGGAAGGTACTGTCATGGTCTTACCTTCTTACTACTCTCCTTCGTTTGACATGTGCTGGCGGCCATCTTGGTTTCTGGGTTTCTTGTAGCCTCCCACCCTGCGGCTTCTCCTTCCCACTGGGAGGAGCTGGATGCCTAGCTCATATATATAGGAGGTCTGTGGCTTCAGTTCCTTGCTTGGTCCTCCTGTGTTCACATGCTTCTAAGACTGCTGCTGCTTCTGGTTCCTGATCCTGGCCTCGTCTGACTACCCCGTTGGTTCCTGATCCTGGCTTCGTCTGACTACCCCGTTGGTTCCTGATCCTGGCTTCGTCTGACTACCCCGTTGGTTCCTGATCCTGGCTTCGTCTGACTACCCTTCTGGTTCCTGACCTCTGTCTCCGCAAGACCCTGCTTCGGTTTAGCCATCCGTTTGGACTTTTGCTTACGGCTTGCTTTTCAATAAAACCTTCTTATTTTCCACTTATCTCTTGTTGTACGTCTGGTTCATGGTTCCATGACAGGCCTATTATTTAGGCGCTGGGTGACAGGTATATGTTTACGGACAGAATTAGACTTGGAAATGCACGGTAGCGTGTGAAGTTATTGTGGATGACCCTATCATCACCTTGAATTTAATATACCCTTTTATGGAGAGATTTAAAGTAGGCCTGATACAGCAGAAACCACTAATTTAGGGAATTGCTAAGTTGGGAATTGTATTTCAACCCAGAACAAAAACTGTGCTTTGGCGGACACTAAATGAATTGACCAGCCTCAGCAATAAACACAGATTTAGCTGAATATAAATTTGAGGCCTATTATTTAGGCGCTGGGTAACAGGTATACGTTTACAGACAGAATTAGACTTGGAAATGCACGGTAGCTTGTGTGTGAAGTTATTGAGAATGAACCTATCCGCACCTTCAATCTAATATACCCTTTTATGGATAGATTTAAAGTAGGCCTGATACAGCAGAAACCACTGATTTAGGGAATTGCTAAGTTGGGAATTGTATTTCAACCCAGAACAAAAACTGTGCTTTGGCGGACACTAAATGCATTGACCAGCCTCAGCAATAAACACAGATTTAGCTGAATATAAATTGTAGGCCTATTATTTAGACGCTGGGTGACAGGTATACGTTTAGGAACAGAATTAACTTGGAAATGCATGGTAGCGTGTGAAGTTATTGAGGATGACACTATTCGCACCTTCAATCTAATATACCCTTTTATGGATAGATTTAAAGTAGGCCTGATACAGCAGAAACCACTGATTTAAGGAATTGCTAAGTTGGGAATTGTATTTCAACCCAGAACAAAAATATATCCTTTGCCAGACAGCAGACAGTATTACAATTGGCTGGCCACAGCTGAAACACCAGATTTAGGGTACTGCTATTTTGGCAATTGTATTTCACCCCTCAATAAAATAGCAAGCACAGCCAAGCCCCTGATGTAGCAAAAGTCGGTTCCAAAACAAAGATAAAACATGTGATGGAAAATATTTGCTTGTCTTCTGTGTTTTGAACCCACTCCTGCTTTTGGCTTCCAAATCATGATCAAATCCTGCTGCAAAATGGTGACCGTGTGATGGAGCCCTTATGAATGCTCAAATAACAGGACCGTTTTTTGTTATTTTCATGTTCTTCTAACAGATTAGAAGAGCGGAAAAATAAATGTTGATGTCAACAGGGCTAAACAGGGACACTAGTGGCCCTGTAACAGACTGGTGAGGGTGGCAACAGCATGAAAAGTTACAATAGTGGCCCATAAAGACACTATTGAGGGTGGCAACAGCATGAAGATTCACAATAACGGCCCTGTAACAGAGTGGTGAGGGTGGAAACAGCATGAAGAGTCACAATAGTGGCCCTGGAACAGAGTGGGGTGGGCAACAGCAGTGGCAGTAACAGCACAAGATGGTGGCAGATCACAGTAGGAGCAGATGGCAGTAAAGGCAGCTGGTGTGTGGCAACAGGCAGATGACAGCATCAGAATAGTGGCAGCAGCAGGTGGGCAGAAGTAATGGGCCATATGTCACAATGTTCTGGTTTGACAGCACAGTGCAGTCAGATCATTACTGCCAGAATGATCTAGTCTGTTGTATAAGGCACCGGTCTCTGGAAATCCTGCTTTATCCATGCCTTATTTATCTTAATAAAGGTTAGTCTATGAACATTTTGTGTTGAAAGGCAAGTTTTTTTTTGGGTAACTATTCCACCCACCACACTAAACACTCACTCTGATGCCATACTACTGGCCAGGCATGAAAGCTTGCCCAGGGCACACCCGGCCAGTTGCAATGACAATTCAAGTTTTGCATCTTGGATCTGGGGTGACGGTACATCTGCTGGTTCAGGTTCTGCTACATGTCCTGATGCAGGGTGGTTTATTCAGAAAACTCAAAACTTAAGTTGCTGCTGATGGTGTCACTACTGCCACTTCACCCCCTCCAGCAGTCATGGCAGTGGAGCATAAACTCAGAGGGTCCTCCCAGTTAGACCTTCATGAGGATGGGCAATGGCGGGTGTAGGCAAAGAATGTTTAGATAATAGTTGAGTGTCATGCCCTGCTCAGGTTATGTGCGGAGGTCTGCCAGGTTAGCAGAACGTGTGTAGTTTTTTGTTTTTGTTTTGGAGTTGAGCTGTATCCGCCTCCCTTCAGGTGTACTGGGTGGGGTCGTTTGTATGAGTTTAAATTACGCCCCTTCCCAGTGTCCTGTGCGGGTTATAGCTTCTATCTTGCTCAGTGGAAGGAAGGAAGGAAGGAAAGAAGGATTTGCTCTATCTGCTCTGTGACAAGATAAGTTGGTTTTGTGTTCTTGCGTGTGTTCTGTCTAGGCAGTTAGAGAGATGCCTGCCTCCTCTAGGAAGCAACCTGTCTCTTTCCCCCTGTCATCATCTTAGGGATTTTAGGGAATCTTCAGCCTTAGGCACGGGGGCGCATTTATTCCCACCTCTAGGGTCTGAACGTGGGCACAGAAGTCTAGGGAGAGCTGGTTAGGGATTTGTAAGGAGGTGACCTTTTTCCCCAGCTTCTGGCCTAGACACTTGTTTGTTGATTTCTGTTGTATCTTGTATCCTGTCCAGCGTGATATTGAGTTTTTCATCACTTACAGAAGGTGTAATAATGGCCCCCATTTTGGACCAATAGCAAAGGTCTAACAATGTGGAGAGCCAGTAGTCATCCCTCTGCCAAATGGTGATAATGTGGCAGTCACTATGCAAGCAACTCAGTATTCATCTGGCCATTTGCTCAAGGGACTCAGAGGGACTCCCAGCTTCCATCTGCACTGCATACTGCTACAGTCTGTCAGGGTCATTTGCATCACCTTTGTAGTCACCCTCCAGCTCCTCCTCCTGCTCCTCTACTGTTACTTGGGCAGATAAACCACCTCGTTCTGGATCCTGGGCATTTATGTCCTCCACCTGTGCAGGTTTAACCTCTACAGGGCTCAGGTTGCCATGATATGTAGGCACCACATCTTCTGTCCCATTGCCAGTCAGATTTATCAACACCCCCTCCAGGATGTGAAGGAGTGGAATTACATCATTTATCCAGTAATCCTGGCGACTGACAAATAAAGTTTCCTCAAAAGGCCTGAGCAAACAGCAGGTGTCATGCATGAACTGTCGCTGTCTAACATCAAAATTATAGCAGGGAGTAGTCCGGTCGGTCTGCATCATCAAGAAATTGGTCACGGGTTTCCTCTGCTCATACAGTCGTGGAGTTCCAACAAGTGGAAACGTCGCATATCAGGCAATGTTGGGGAACAACATTCTGCCTTTGCGGCTCAAGGAGGGCATGTTTTGCACAGTAAGAGTGGAGGAAGTGCATGCACAGTTTCCTTGACATTTTCAAAAAGTCTTTCAGTTTGGAGGAAGACTTCAGGAACTGGGTGACACCCTGATTGAAGATGTGCGCAATACAGGGCGCATCAGTCAGCCTTCCCTGATGCAATGCAGACAGAATTTTCTTCACCTTAACGGTGACCATGGTTCGTATCTCCAGTTGGCATAGAGACAGTCAGGATTTGATTTATTGGTTTATGACATAGAGCAAGTTCTCCCCAGTGTAACGCCGTTCGCCCAGGTTGACCAGATGCAGAATCACATGAAAATGCCGTGCTTTACATAGGCAGTATGCTGGAGGACCACTCATAACTGCCTACAGTGGAGGCTGAGGGCAAGGTGGAAGATGAAGAGGCAGAGGAGGACATTAAGACAGAAATCTCACGCTTAGAAATAGGAGGTGGCATTGCCATCACCTACCCAAGTTGCTGGTGTGCCAGGAGTGGAACAACATTTACCCAGTGGGCTGTAAAGGACATTTATTGTCCTTGACCATAGTTGCAGCTTTACACGTTAGCATTGGCATGAACTGTGTGAAGGGCTGGTACAGCTTTTTTAGAAAAGTAATGTCAACTTGGGCATCTCCACCTTGGGTGGGCACAAGCCACCAGTTCTCAGAAATGTTCAAAGTCCTCTATATGGAAAAGGTGGGACTGTAGTACCAGCAAATTGGTCAGGTGCACATTCAGCTTCTGCGCCGTTCGATGTGTGCACGCATACTGTTGTCTATTTGCCATTGCCTAACATAGAAAGCATATTATAGTGCAGGGCTGGCCAACCTGCGGCTCTCCAGCTGTTGTAAAACTACAATTCCCACCATGCCCTGCTGTAGGCTGATAGCTATAGGTTGTCTGGGCATGCTGGGAGTTGTAGTTTTGCAACAGCTGGAGAGCCGCAGGTTGGCCATCCCTGTTATAGTGCATTTGTATTGTGCAGCAGTTGTGTGCTTTTCCATTGCGATACTGCAGCTATAAAAAGAAACAAACGCTATTGGAACAACTATATAGTGCATTTGTACTGTGCAGCAGTTGTGTGCAGTTTCGCTGCAATACCGAAGCTATACAGAGGGAAAAAAGCTATTGGAACAACTAATTGCAACTGGTGTGATATACCAGTTGCCCCCCCCCCCCAAAAAAAAAAAAATGATTGAGGCAGGGATGTGATATACCTATAATATACTTTCTTTATAATGCATTTGTATTGTGCAGCAGTTGTGTGCGGTTCTGCTGTAAAACCGCAGCTATACAAAGGGACAAATGCTATTGTAACAACTAATTGCAACTGGTGTGATATACCAGTTGCCCCCCCCCCAAAACACTGATTGAGGCAGGGGTGCGATATACCTATAATATAATTTCTATATAGTATATTTGTATTGTGCAGCAGTTATGTGCGGTTATGCTGCAATACCACAGCTATAAAGAGGGACAAACGCTATTGAAGCAACTAATTGCAACTGGTGTGATATACCAGTTGCCCCCCAAAAAAACTGATTGAGGAAGGGGTGTGAAATACCTATAATTTCTATATAGTGCATCTGTATTGTGTAGCAGTTGTGTGCGGTTCTGCTTAGATACCGCAGCTATACAGAGGGACAAATGCTATTGGAACAACTAATTGCAACTGGTGTGATATACCAGTTGTCCCCCAAAAAAACTGATTGAGGCAGGGGTGTGATAATATACTTTCTCTATAAGGAATTTGTATTGTGCAGCAGTTGTGTGTGGTTCTGCTGCGATACTGCAGCTATACAGAGGAACGAACGCTATTGGAACAACTAATTGCAACTGGTGTGATATACCTGTTTCCCCCAAAAAAACGTATTAAGTGGTTTAATATACCTGCTTCCAGCAAATAATCATTAAGGGGTTCTATATACCTGCTTCCTCAAATACTGCTCTTCTATAGGGACTTTGTCACAGGCTCATTTTGAAAATGGCAGACAGAGGATGAGGCAGGCCATTCCACAAGGGTGGTAGGGTCGGGCAGGTGCACCAGGCCGAAACCTGTGTGAAGTTGGAGTAGGTGCGTGCAATTACATCAAAGGGCGCACCAGAGTTGGTTGAGTGGCTCACTCAGCCTTCCGCTTCTGCACCCTCCTCCTCCTATGTATCAGCACCCTCCTCACTCTCTGCTGTGTGCACCCCCAAATACACCACCACCACCACCATAGCCCCTCCACTCAAGTCAGAGGAATTATTTTCCCATCCATTCCCAGACCTTACCGATGAGCAGCCATTCTTGGCATCGGATGAGAAAGAGGAGGTAGCAACAGCCCTCACCCAGCGGTCTGACGACAGTACCCAGATCAGCCCAAGGAGGGTGGTCCTCGCTGTTGCTGCCTACTCCGAGATCTCTAATGTCAGTGGTGGTGAAGGTGACGATGATGACGTGTCGATGGACGTCACATTGTTGCCCACAAGAGATGAAGAGAAAGGAAGTTCAAAGGGAGATAGGGAGGAGAAGGAGGAGAAGCAGTCAGCTGCTGACAATAGTGTTGCCATCTGCAGCCTGTGCTGTCAACGCATAAGTCGACCGCCTTAAGAAGGCACCTGGCCTCCCATCACCGAGCCCAGTGGGGGCAACACCGTCAGAACCCACAAAGCCACACTCCCGGTGCTCCACTTCCTGCCTATTTTCCTTCTCCTCTCTCCTCCCATTTGCCCTCCATAGAAACATAGAAACATAGAATGTGTCGGCAGATAAGAACCATTTGGCCCATCTAGTCTGCCCAATATACTAAATACTATGGATAGCCCCTGGCCCTATCTTATATGAAGGATGGCCTTATGCCTATCCCATGCATGCTTAAACTCCTTCACTGTATTTGCAGCTACCACTTCTGAAGGAAGGCTATTCCATGCATCCACTACTCTCTCAGTAAAGTAATACTTCCTGATATTACTTTTAAATCTTTGCCCCTCTAATTTAAAACTATGTCCTCTTGTAGCAGTTTTTCTTCTTTTACCTTCCACTGTGCCGTAGTCGTGTTCATCTGGCAAAAGGCAGGCTTCCATGGCCCAAATGTTTGAACATAAAAAGTTGATGACGCCGGATAACCCTCTTGCCCAAGCTTGTCGGAACTGCTTGCCCGCCAACTACTGCCATATAAACTTGTGGATTCGGAGGCCTTTAGAAAATTTGTGGCCATTGGCACACCACAATAGAAGGTCCCTGGAAGGAAATATTTCTTCCAGAAGAGCTTTCCAAAGCTATATGGCCATGTTCAGCAGCAAGTGAATGTATCTCTGGCATATAGTGTCACTGTCAAGATACATCTGACCACAGGCACGAGGTCTAGCAAACACGTGCAGGGAAGGTACATAACTTTTACTGCCCACTGGGTGAACCTAGTTCTGACGGCCGTCAAGCATGTAACCCGTGGCACCCATGTGAATTTGGTGTTACCGCAACGGATTGCATGCAGGCCTGCCTCTTCTTCTCCTCCTTCTACTCCATCCTCCGTCTCCTCCTTGGTTGACTCCTCCTTTTCCACTGCTACCGCCTCTTCTGCTGCACCCCCCAGCTCCCCAGAACCTATTCGACGTGCCAGGTGAGACTTTGCCATGCTGTGCTGTGGCTGTTGTGCCTGGAAGCCAAGAGCCACACAGGTCCTGCACTCCTTTCAGCTCTGCGTTCACAGGCCGATCAGTGGCTAACCCAGCTCAATTTGACAGTAGGTAAAATGGCGTGCGACAACGGTGCCAATTTGCTGAGCGCACTGAAAAAGGGCAAAATTACACACATGCCGTGCATGACACATGTTCTGAACTTAGTCGTGCAGCAACTCGTTGCCAAATACCCCGGGGTCCAGGACATCTTGCGGCAGGCCAGGAAAATCTCTGGCCTTTTTAGATGATCTTACACGGCCATGGCTCGCCTTGCTGACGTTCAGCGGCGACACCACTTGTCCATCAGACGTCTGATTTGTGACTGCCCGACGCTCTGGAACTCCACCTTGTATATGCTTGATAGGCTGCTCCAGCAGAAAAGTGCCATTAACGACTACCTGTACGAACTCTGCGGCAGGACAGGTTCGGGGAGCTTGATTTTTTTTCACAGCGCCAGTGGCTGCTCATGTGCTATGCATGCAGACTTCTGCGGCCATTTGATGAGATCACCAAACTGGTCAGTTGCAGCCAGTGCGCCATCAGTGACATCGTACCTTATGCCTTCCTTCTGGAGCGTACATTGCGTTGTGTCATTGATCAAGTCGCCGAGGCGCGGGAGCAGGAAGATGAGGAAGTCGCAATGCTGAATGAATTCCCAGGGGTGGCTACTCCATCTGAGATAAGTCAGCAGGAGTCTGAAGAGAAGTCAGAGGAGGATGGTGCCTGGGGGAAAGGGGGGGGAGGAAGAAGAGCAACAAGAGTAGGCTTTAAACTTTTCTGGGATCCCTGGTGTTGTCCGTGGATGGGGGGAGGAGACCTAGAACGACATTCTCCTGGGCGATGAGCAGGAGCCAGGCCGCTCCACCGCTTCCAATTGAGTGCAAATGGGGGCCTTCATGCTCCATTGTTTGAAGAGGGACCCCCATATAAAAAGCATAAAGTGCATGGACCAGTACTGGGTGGCAATGTACTTAGACCCCATTACAAACACAACATGACGGCCATGTTATGCGGGCGCTGTCAGAAGAATTTCCACCCACAGAGAAACAGTTGCGGGTACCAATCCTACCACGCATGCAAGAAGAGTACGGTTTGAAGATGTGTTGGTCACTTCGTATATGACATCATTCTTGCAGCCAACCCATTGACAGCCACCCTCTGGATCCAGCCTCAGGGAACGCCTAGACCGACAGGTGTCCGACTGCATCGGGTTAACAGCCGATGTGGACGCTCTAAGAAGCGAGGAACCCCTTGACTACTGGATGTGCAGGCTTGACCTGTGGCCAGAGCTGGCACAATTTAGCATGGAATTCTTGGCTTGCCCCTCTTCGAGTGTCCTGTCCGAAAGGACGTTCAGTGCAGCAGGGGGGATCGTGACCGATAAGAGCACTCACCTAGCTCACGACTGCGTGTGGACTACCTCACATTTCTAAAACTGAATGAGGCATGCATCTTGGAGGAATTCAACACCTGTGACGACCACGTTTAATTGAATTTCACCTATTATCATTGGTTTTTTTTTTCAAGAGGGGGGATTTCATTAGCCATGTTTTTTTATCCAATTTTATATTTTTAGTTCTTTTAAACACATGTATTTGACATGTATTTGTACTGGCCTGCAGTAAAATTGATATCCAATGACCGTCTAATATACCTCCAGCCACATAATCACTTGATGTTTTCTGTCCAGTTAATGTCTAACGTTTGGGGCCTGTACTCCACTGGCCTGCAGTAAAATTGTTATACACAGTAACCGCCTAATGTACCTCCAGCCACATTATCAATTGTTCTTTTCTGTATGTTGAATGAATAATTTTTGGGGCCTGTAGTCCACTTTCGTGCAGTAAAATTGATATCCAATGACCGTCTAATATACCTCCAGCCACATAATCACTTGATGTTTTCTGTCCGGTGAATGCCTAATGTTTGGGGCCAGTACTCCACTGGCCTGCAGTAAAATTATTATCCACTGACCGTCTAATATACCGTCACTACATAATCACTTGATGTTTTCTGTCCAGTGAATGCCTAATGTTTGGGGCCTGTACTCACGTGGCCTAAAATAAAAAATTTCTAGGCTTCAGTGGGGCACATTTTTGATAGTTTCCATTTAAGATGCATAAAAATGGCCCCTGATTAAAATAAATATTTTTAGTGGGAATTTTTGCCATTGATCCCCCTCTGGTATGTCACTGTCCATGTTGTTGGACGATTTGTGCACTTCTAGTAAGTATTTGGTGGCTGCAAATATGACCTGAAGGTTTTTCAGGTTTGCCTGCCATTAAAGGGAATGGGGCCCGCCGTAAACTTCTGGTTCGCGAATGTTTGCGAATCGTCCTGGCCGATGTTCGTCCATCCCTACTTAGGGTGCGCAGTTTTCCACAGGACAAGAGAAGACAACAGGGTCTCAATGTCCATAGAAGACAGGCTGTTTTTGGAGATCATGGATCAAGGAATAGTAAAAGACAAGTCAAAAAGCTGGGTTGCACCTTTACCATTTAAACCCTGGAGACAAGGCTTACATAACAACAAAGAACTTGTCTATAGTCAATTTATCTCCCTCAAACTTCAGAGGACACCCGAGACGAGAGAACATTTCTTTACCTTCATGGAAAGAATATTCCAGAACAACAATGCAGAAATGGCACCCACGCTCCAAGACTCCAAGGAGTGTTGGTACTTACCCATATTCAGTGTGTATCATCCTAAAAAACCAGGGCAGATATGAGTAGCATTCGACTCGAGCGCCAGGTGCGAAGGCTTCTCGCTAAATGATGTCTGTCTGTACCTTCTAGAGGTACTTCTCCGCTTCCGCAGAGATTCCGTAGCATTTATGGCCAACATACAACAGATGTTCCACTGCTTCTTCATCAAAGAAGAACATAGAAACTACTTGAGGTTCTTCTAGTACTGCAACAAAGACCCCAATGAAGACATTGTAGAGTACCAAATGAGAGTGCACATCTTTAGAAACAGTCCTTCGTATGCAGTTGCTATCTACGGTCTCAGACATTCAGCCCGAGCAGGTCAAGCAAAGTATGGGTCGGATGTCAGGTCCTTTGTGGAAAATGATTTCTATGTGGGCGACTGCTTAAAATCCAATTCCACACCCACGAACTAGACCGCAATCAGTTTCCTAAAAAGGGTCCAAGAAATGCTTGCTCTATCAAATCTGAGGTTGAACAAAATCATCTCCACAGCCGTGAGTTAATGGAGGCCTTCTCACCACAAGACCATTCAAGTGATCTAAAGGACTTGGATCTTAGCACCGATTCCCTTCCCATGCAGCGGAGCTCTAGTTTGCTCTGGGATTTAAAGGCAGACACATTTACCTTCCAAATTAGCAAGGAATAAAAGCCCTTCACACGCAGAGGAGTTCTGTCCACCATAAACAGCTTATATGATCCTCTGGGATTCCTAGCTCCTCTGGAGTTGGCTGAGCTTATAAGTACAGGAATGAACCTGGAAATCGAGAAAGTGGAGTTTTACACCGACAGAAAGGTAGTCCTAGGATATATTTGCAACGAAACCAGATGCTTTTATGTCTATGTCAGCAATCAGGTGCAAGAATCAGGAGAACCACTTGTCCTAAACAGTGGCACTGCGTGACTACACAGCATAATCTTGCGGACCACGCAACTAGATCCGTCGCACCAAGCCACCTTAAGGACATGGTTTACAGGTCCTGCATTCCTGTATTGTTCAAGGTCTTGCAGTATCGGATCCGACACATTTGAATTGGTAGACTGAGCTACCAATGAAGAAATCCGACCTGGAATATCTGTTCTACGCACAGTGACTTTGGACCACCAACTCAAATCCCATAGTTTCAACAGGTTCTCCACCTGGATGTTGCTCGTTTGTGGAATAGCCTGTGTAGTTCATATAGCTCCGTCTTACAAGTTGACATTACCTATGAGCCAGAAGCCCTGCAAAGGTTGGCATCACTGCAAACATGCTTTTAATGCTCCCAATATGGAAAGGTCCAAGAGTATAATAATTCGCACTATACAACACGAATGTTATGCTAAGGAAATAGACTACCTCAGCAAAGGCCAAACAGTCTCCAAGGATAGCACTTTGAAAAAGATTGATCCCACCATTGACTGAAATGAGTTGCTAAGAAAGAAGGATCCAGTAGTGGAGTCTGTTGACGCCAGACGGGGAGTGTTCTGCCCTGCTGGGTTAGAGAATTATTACAGATCACGTCTGCCTCAGTCTTGGTATTTTTAAAGTGTTTAATGTGGTTATAGCACCATCTAGCAGTGTTAAGTTGTATTACACTATATTTTTCCTGTTACAAAGACTACTGCATTGTGGGTGGTGCACTGCATTGTGGGAGTGCAAAGCATTCTGGAACAGAGAAGTATCCAGTCTCCAGGACGCATCAGCAGAGCTGTCCTATGCATGCCTCCTTCCCAAACTCCACAGTTCTTGTAAATTCATATCTGGTAAGAGATCTACCTTCATTTCAGGGCTATTGTGTGTTGCAGAGCTGTTCAGCTAGTTGTAATTCTTACTCATGGAGTTGTTACTACCGTTAGCTAGCCATGTAATCTTATGTACTGTATAGGCAGTAGTGATGATCGAGCGTGCTCGGCTGAACGCCAGTTCGGCTCGAGCATCTTGATGCTCGGCACATGGCGGTATTCGGCCGAATACCACATGTGATCAAGCGCAATGCTTGAATCTCCGCCCTATGCAGCCAACAAATGTGCAGGTAAGTACTGCCATCACTGTAATGCCATAGCCATGTTGGCTACTGGCATTACAGTGATTAGCTGGATGGAACGCATCATCAGGTGCTATGTAGCACTGATGACGCATGTTCAGCTCATTCTTAGTCAGGGAGAGCTGTACTGAGGAAGGGACAGACAGTGTAGGGAGTGATTTAAGAATATTTTTACCACCAAAATTTCTCAGAGACCCAAAAGTCCTTTTAAGGACTATTGTGTGTGGCAGCAGCAATCTATATTTTTTGCGCAAACTGCGCTAAATAGCTAAAACTTTACAGACCCAAAAGTCCTTCTAAGGCCTATTGTGTGTGGAAGCAATATCTATTTTTAGCACATCCTGAGCTAAATAGCGTACAATTGTTAGGCCGCTGCAGACAGCGACATTAGCTTTGCCACATCTCCAGCGTAAAGTGTGCGCATCCCCAAAAAAATCTGTGACATCCAGTGTACTTTATCCGTAGATGGTGTCCGCTGCGGACAGTGACATTAGCTGCGCTACATTTACAGTGTAAAGTGTTAGCATCCCAAAACTATCTGTGACATCCAGTGTACTTTTTCAATAGACTGTGTCCGCTGTGGACAGTGACATTAGCTGTGCCACATCTCCAGTGCAAAGTGTGCGCATCCCCAAAAAATCTGTGACATCCAGTGTAATTTTTCCATAGAAGGTGTCCGCTGCAGACAGTGACATTAGCTGTGCCACATCTCCAGTGTAAAGTGTGAGCATCCAAAAAATATCTGTGACATCCAGTGTACTTTTTCAATAGACGGTGTCCGCTGTGGACAGTGACATTAGCTGTGCCACATCTCCAGTGCAATGTGTGCGCATCCTCAAAAAATCTGTGACATCCAGTGTACCTTTTTCCGTAGATGGTGTCTGCTGCGGACAGTGACATTAGCTGCGCCACATCTCCAGTGTAACGTGTGCACATCCAAAAAATATTTGTGACATCCAGTGTACTTTTTCAATAGACGGTGTCCGCTTCTGAAGTTACATTACCTGCCACATCTCCAGTGTAAAGTGTGCGCATCCAAAAAATATCTGTGACATCCAGTGCACTTTTTCAATAGACAGTTTCCCCTGCGGACAGTGACATTACCTGCAACACATCTCCAGTGTAAAGTGTGCGCATCCCAAAAATACCTGTGACATCCAGTGTACTTTTTCAATAGACAGTGTCTGCTTCTGACAGTGACATTACCAGTGCCACATCTCCAGTGTAACGTGTGCGCTTCAAAAATGTATCTGTGACATACAGTGTACTTTTTACGTAGATGCTTTGGATAGTGACATTACCGGTGGTACCTCTCCTGTATAATGTTTCCTCATCCCAAATACTTATGACATTCCCTGTAATTTTTTATTAGCCACTGGTAAATGCATTGACATTATCTGCAGGATATCTCCTGTGTGATGTCTCCACATTCCAAATACCTTTTCAATTTTTTTTGCACATACACTTCCCAATCCTATGCTACTGTACGTGTGACATACTTGCAAGCATATATAACATTGAATATGAAGAAGGCGAGCAATAAGGAACAGGGAAGTGGCCGTGATGATGATGGTGCACCAGAGGCTGTGGACATGGGCGCAGAGAAACTGTGCCTGCTGCCAGAGCACAATAAAAACAATCATCCACGATACCTAGCTTCATGTCCCAGTTTGCAGGGGGGCGCAGGACACCACTCTTGAAGTCAGACCAGTGCAACCAGGTGGTCGGTTGGATTGCAGCAGATAATGCTTTCAGTCGGTTAAGCACCACCCTGTCTTCCACCAAGTCCAGTCTTGATACTCCTTCCTCCCACCATGGAGAGTCTGGCCAAACAAGTGACCCCTCTTTTTTTGCCATTCCTTGATTTGGCCTTTTCACCAAGCATGCTTGAAGAGGGACAGATCTTGTGCCCTCATTCTCAAACTCTTGAGCATCCACAGTCACAAGAAGATGACGGTGGGGAAAGGCAATTACTGTTTAATGAGGTGGAAGATGATGAGACACAGTTGCCAATAAGTCCACGGCAATTAGTGTCTCAAGAGGTTGATAAAAAGGATGAGACACAGTTGTCAATCACTGAGGTTGTAGTTAGGCCAACAAGTCAGAAGCATGAGCAGAGTGAGGAAGTAGAAGAGGAGGTGGTAGACGATGAAGTCAGTGATCCAACCTGGGGAGGTGGAAAACCGACGGAGGACAGCAGTACAGAGGAGGAAGGATCTGCTGCATCGCAACAGGCTGGAAGAAGTAGTGGGGTGACCAAATGGAGAAGGTGGGCCACATCAAAAAGTCCCGCAACTGTTCCACGAAGCACCCCCTTGTGGAAATCTCCATTGCCAAGGGGTAGGTGTTCTGCAGTCAGGCACTTTTTTGAGGAAAGTGCGGACGACAAAAGAATAGCAGTTTGCAACCAGTGCCATACCAAAATGATCCGGGGTGTGAACACTAGTTTCTGACAGTGACATTACCAGTGCCACATCTCCAGTGTAACGTGTACGCTTCAAAAATGTATCTGTGACATACAGTGTACTTTTTACGTAGATGCTTTGGATAGTGACATTACCGGTGGTACCTCTCCTGTATAATGTTTCCTCATCCCAAATACTTATGACATTCCCTGTAATTTTTTATTAGCCACTGGTAAATGCATTGACATTATCTGCAGGATATCTCCTGTGTGATGTCTCCACATTCCAAATACCTTTTCAATTTTTTTTGCACATACACTTCCCAATCCTATGCTACTGTACGTGTGACATACTTGCAAGCATATATAACATTGAATATGAAGAAGGCGAGCAATAAGGAACAGGGAAGTGGCCGTGATGATGATGGTGCACCAGAGGCTGTGGACATGGGCGCGGAGAAACTGTGCCTGCTGCCAGAGCACAATAAAAACAATCATCCACGATACCTAGCTTCATGTCCCAGTTTGCAGGGGGGCGCAGGACACCACTCTTGAAGTCAGACCAGTGCAACCAGGTGGTCGGTTGGATTGCAGCAGATAATGCTTTCAGTCGGTTAAGCACCACCCTGTCTTCCACCAAGTCCAGTCTTGATACTCCTTCCTCCCACCATGGAGAGTCTGGCCAAACAAGTGACCCCTCTTTTTTTGCCATTCCTTGATTTGGCCTTTTCACCAAGCATGCTTGAAGAGGGACAGATCTTGTGCCCTCATTCTCAAACTCTTGAGCATCCACAGTCACAAGAAGATGACGGTGGGGAAAGGCAATTACTGTTTAATGAGGTGGAAGATGATGAGACACAGTTGCCAATAAGTCCACGGCAATTAGTGTCTCAAGAGGTTGATAAAAAGGATGAGACACAGTTGTCAATCACTGAGGTTGTAGTTAGGCCAACAAGTCAGAAGCATGAGCAGAGTGAGGAAGTAGAA
Source organism: Bufo gargarizans (assembly GCF_014858855.1). Lineage (NCBI taxonomy): Eukaryota > Metazoa > Chordata > Amphibia > Anura > Bufonidae > Bufo > Bufo gargarizans. Next base: position 171,214,406 of record NC_058083.1, read on the forward strand.
GAGGAGGTGGTAGACGATGAAGTCAGTGATCCAACCTGGGGAGGTGGAAAACCGACGGAGGACAGCAGTACAGAGGAGGAAGGATCTGCTGCATCGCAACAGGCTGGAAGAAGTAGTGGGGTGACCAAATGGAGAAGGTGGGCCACATCAAAAAGTCCCGCAACTGTTCCACGAAGCACCCCCTTGTGGAAATCTCCATTGCCAAGGGGTAGGTGTTCTGCAGTCAGGCACTTTTTTGAGGAAAGTGCGGACGACAAAAGAATAGCAGTTTGCAACCAGTGCCATACCAAAATGATCCGGGGTGTGAACACTAGCTTCTGACAGTGACATTACCAGTGCCACATCTCCAGTGTAACGTGTACGCTTCAAAAATGTATCTGTGACATACAGTGTACTTTTTACGTAGATGCTTTGGATAGTGACATTACCGGTGGTACCTCTCCTGTATAATGTTTCCTCATCCCAAATACTTATGACATTCCCTGTAATTTTTTATTAGCCACTGGTAAATGCATTGACATTATCTGCAGGATATCTCCTGTGTGATGTCTCCACATTCCAAATACCTTTTCAATTTTTTTTGCACATACACTTCCCAATCCTATGCTACTGTACGTGTGACATACTTGCAAGCATATATAACATTGAATATGAAGAAGGCGAGCAATAAGGAACAGGGAAGTGGCCGTGATGATGATGGTGCACCAGAGGCTGTGGACATGGGCGCGGAGAAACTGTGCCTGCTGCCAGAGCACAATAAAAACAATCATCCACGATACCTAGCTTCATGTCCCAGTTTGCAGGGGGGCGCAGGACACCACTCTTGAAGTCAGACCAGTGCAACCAGGTGGTCGGCTGGATTGCAGCAGATAATGCTTTCAGTCGGTTAAGCACCACCCTGTCTTCCACCAAGTCCAGTCTTGATACTCCTTCCTCCCACCATGGAGAGTCTAGCCAAACAAGTGATCCCTCTTTTTTTGCCATTCCTTGATTTGGCCTTTTCACCAAGCATGCTTGAAGAGGGACAGATCTTGTGCCCTCATTCTCAAACTCTTGAGCATCCACAGTCACAAGAAGATGACGGTGGGGAAAGGCAATTACTGTTTAATGAGGTGGAAGATGATGAGACACAGTTGCCAATAAGTCCACGGCAATTAGTGTCTCAAGAGGTTGATAAAAAGGATGAGACACAGTTGTCAATCACTGAGGTTGTAGTTAGGCCAACAAGTCAGAAGCATGAGCAGAGTGAGGAAGTGGTAGACGATGAAGTCAGTGATCCAACCTGGGGAGGTGGAAAACCGACGGAGGACAGCAGTACAGAGGAGGAAGGATCTGCTGCATCGCAACAGGCTGGAAGAAGTAGTGGGGTGACCAAATGGAGAAGGTGGGCCACATCAAAAAGTCCCGCAACTGTTCCACGAAGCACCCCCTTGTGGAAATCTCCATTGCCAAGGGGTAGGTGTTCTGCAGTCAGGCACTTTTTTGAGGAAAGTGCGGACGACAAAAGAATAGCAGTTTGCAACCAGTGCCATACCAAAATGATCCGGGGTGTGAACACTAGCTTCTGACAGTGACATTACCAGTGCCACATCTCCAGTGTAACGTGTACGCTTCAAAAATGTATCTGTGACATACAGTGTACTTTTTACGTAGATGCTTTGGATAGTGACATTACCGGTGGTACCTCTCCTGTATAATGTTTCCTCATCCCAAATACTTATGACATTCCCTGTAATTTTTTATTAGCCACTGGTAAATGCATTGACATTATCTGCAGGATATCTCCTGTGTGATGTCTCCACATTCCAAATACCTTTTCAATTTTTTTTGCACATACACTTCCCAATCCTATGCTACTGTACGTGTGACATACTTGCAAGCATATATAACATTGAATATGAAGAAGGCGAGCAATAAGGAACAGGGAAGTGGCCGTGATGATGATGGTGCACCAGAGGCTGTGGACATGGGCGCGGAGAAACTGTGCCTGCTGCCAGAGCACAATAAAAACAATCATCCACGATACCTAGCTTCATGTCCCAGTTTGCAGGGGGGCGCAGGACACCACTCTTGAAGTCAGACCAGTGCAACCAGGTGGTCGGTTGGATTGCAGCAGATAATGCTTTCAGTCGGTTAAGCACCACCCTGTCTTCCACCAAGTCCAGTCTTGATACTCCTTCCTCCCACCATGGAGAGTCTGGCCAAACAAGTGACCCCTCTTTTTTTGCCATTCCTTGATTTGGCCTTTTCACCAAGCATGCTTGAAGAGGGACAGATCTTGTGCCCTCATTCTCAAACTCTTGAGCATCCACAGTCACAAGAAGATGACGGTGGGGAAAGGCAATTACTGTTTAATGAGGTGGAAGATGATGAGACACAGTTGCCAATAAGTCCACGGCAATTAGTGTCTCAAGAGGTTGATAAAAAGGATGAGACACAGTTGTCAATCACTGAGGTTGTAGTTAGGCCAACAAGTCAGAAGCATGAGCAGAGTGAGGAAGTAGAAGAGGAGGTGGTAGACGATGAAGTCAGTGATCCAACCTGGGGAGGTGGAAAACCGACGGAGGACAGCAGTACAGAGGAGGAAGGATCTGCTGCATCGCAACAGGCTGGAAGAAGTAGTGGGGTGACCAAATGGAGAAGGTGGGCCACATCAAAAAGTCCCGCAACTGTTCCACGAAGCACCCCCTTGTGGAAATCTCCATTGCCAAGGGGTAGGTGTTCTGCAGTCAGGCACTTTTTTGAGGAAAGTGCGGACGACAAAAGAATAGCAGTTTGCAACCAGTGCCATACCAAAATGATCCGGGGTGTGAACACTAGCTTCTGACAGTGACATTACCAGTGCCACATCTCCAGTGTAACGTGTACGCTTCAAAAATGTATCTGTGACATACAGTGTACTTTTTACGTAGATGCTTTGGATAGTGACATTACCGGTGGTACCTCTCCTGTATAATGTTTCCTCATCCCAAATACTTATGACATTCCCTGTAATTTTTTATTAGCCACTGGTAAATGCATTGACATTATCTGCAGGATATCTCCTGTGTGATGTCTCCACATTCCAAATACCTTTTCAATTTTTTTTGCACATACACTTCCCAATCCTATGCTACTGTACGTGTGACATACTTGCAAGCATATATAACATTGAATATGAAGAAGGCGAGCAATAAGGAACAGGGAAGTGGCCGTGATGATGATGGTGCACCAGAGGCTGTGGACATGGGCGCGGAGAAACTGTGCCTGCTGCCAGAGCACAATAAAAACAATCATCCACGATACCTAGCTTCATGTCCCAGTTTGCAGGGGGGCGCAGGACACCACTCTTGAAGTCAGACCAGTGCAACCAGGTGGTCGGCTGGATTGCAGCAGATAATGCTTTCAGTCGGTTAAGCACCACCCTGTCTTCCACCAAGTCCAGTCTTGATACTCCTTCCTCCCACCATGGAGAGTCTAGCCAAACAAGTGATCCCTCTTTTTTTGCCATTCCTTGATTTGGCCTTTTCACCAAGCATGCTTGAAGAGGGACAGATCTTGTGCCCTCATTCTCAAACTCTTGAGCATCCACAGTCACAAGAAGATGACGGTGGGGAAAGGCAATTACTGTTTAATGAGGTGGAAGATGATGAGACACAGTTGCCAATAAGTCCACGGCAATTAGTGTCTCAAGAGGTTGATAAAAAGGATGAGACACAGTTGTCAATCACTGAGGTTGTAGTTAGGCCAACAAGTCAGAAGCATGAGCAGAGTGAGGAAGTGGTAGACGATGAAGTCAGTGATCCAACCTGGGGAGGTGGAAAACCGACGGAGGACAGCAGTACAGAGGAGGAAGGATCTGCTGCATCGCAACAGGCTGGAAGAAGTAGTGGGGTGACCAAATGGAGAAGGTGGGCCACATCAAAAAGTCCCGCAACTGTTCCACGAAGCACCCCCTTGTGGAAATCTCCATTGCCAAGGGGTAGGTGTTCTGCAGTCAGGCACTTTTTTGAGGAAAGTGCGGACGACAAAAGAATAGCAGTTTGCAACCAGTGCCATACCAAAATGATCCGGGGTGTGAACACTAGCTTCTGACAGTGACATTACCAGTGCCACATCTCCAGTGTAACGTGTACGCTTCAAAAATGTATCTGTGACATACAGTGTACTTTTTACGTAGATGCTTTGGATAGTGACATTACCGGTGGTACCTCTCCTGTATAATGTTTCCTCATCCCAAATACTTATGACATTCCCTGTAATTTTTTATTAGCCACTGGTAAATGCATTGACATTATCTGCAGGATATCTCCTGTGTGATGTCTCCACATTCCAAATACCTTTTCAATTTTTTTTGCACATACACTTCCCAATCCTATGCTACTGTACGTGTGACATACTTGCAAGCATATATAACATTGAATATGAAGAAGGCGAGCAATAAGGAACAGGGAAGTGGCCGTGATGATGATGGTGCACCAGAGGCTGTGGACATGGGCGCGGAGAAACTGTGCCTGCTGCCAGAGCACAATAAAAACAATCATCCACGATACCTAGCTTCATGTCCCAGTTTGCAGGGGGGCGCAGGACACCACTCTTGAAGTCAGACCAGTGCAACCAGGTGGTCGGTTGGATTGCAGCAGATAATGCTTTCAGTCGGTTAAGCACCACCCTGTCTTCCACCAAGTCCAGTCTTGATACTCCTTCCTCCCACCATGGAGAGTCTGGCCAAACAAGTGACCCCTCTTTTTTTGCCATTCCTTGATTTGGCCTTTTCACCAAGCATGCTTGAAGAGGGACAGATCTTGTGCCCTCATTCTCAAACTCTTGAGCATCCACAGTCACAAGAAGATGACGGTGGGGAAAGGCAATTACTGTTTAATGAGGTGGAAGATGATGAGACACAGTTGCCAATAAGTCCACGGCAATTAGTGTCTCAAGAGGTTGATAAAAAGGATGAGACACAGTTGTCAATCACTGAGGTTGTAGTTAGGCCAACAAGTCAGAAGCATGAGCAGAGTGAGGAAGTAGAAGAGGAGGTGGTAGACGATGAAGTCAGTGATCCAACCTGGGGAGGTGGAAAACCGACGGAGGACAGCAGTACAGAGGAGGAAGGATCTGCTGCATCGCAACAGGCTGGAAGAAGTAGTGGGGTGACCAAATGGAGAAGGTGGGCCACATCAAAAAGTCCCGCAACTGTTCCACGAAGCACCCCCTTGTGGAAATCTCCATTGCCAAGGGGTAGGTGTTCTGCAGTCAGGCACTTTTTTGAGGAAAGTGCGGACGACAAAAGAATAGCAGTTTGCAACCAGTGCCATACCAAAATGATCCGGGGTGTGAACACTAGCAGCCTCACCACCACCAGCATGATTTGCCACATGGCATCCAAGCATCGGAATAAGTGGGCCGAACGCCTGGGTCCACAATCAGTGTCTGCGGGTCACACTACTGCCTCCTCTTCCCCTATGTTACATGCTAGCCAATCCCCTGTCGAAGGCGCAGGCCCGGATGCCTCCTGCCCTGCACCTGGACCTTTGCAAGCACCATCAGCGACCACATCCAATTCCGTGTCCCAGCAGAGCATCCAAATATCCTTACCCCAGGCCTTGGAGCGCAAACGCAAATGCTCAGCCACCCACCCACAGGCCATAGCACTAAATGCACACCTTTCCAAATTATTGTCCCTGGAAATGTTGCCATTTAGGCTTGTGGACACTGAGGACTCCCGCAGCCTGATGTCAGCGGCTGTTCCCCGTTACGCAGACCCTAGCTGCCACTATTTTTCAAGGTGTGCCCGCCTTACACCAACATGTGTCCCATAACATCACACATGCCTTGACCAACGCAGTTACTGGGAAGGTCCACTTAACCACGGACACATGGACAAGTGCATTCGGCCAGGGACGCTACATTTCCCTGAGGGCACACTGGGTGAATGTGACGGAGGCTGGGAGCGAGTCGTACCCTGCGATGGCACAGGTACAACCGACGCCAAGGATTGCGGGCCATACTTTGATCAGGGTTTCTGCCAGCACCTACGTTAGTGGCTCCAAGCCCCAATTCTCCTCCTCCGCCTCCTCCCCCACTTCCACTTCCTAATTATCCACGTGCAGCTCCAGTCAGCCATCAGTCAGTAGCTGGAAGCAGTGTAGCACTGCAGTGGGGAAGCGGCAACAGGCCGTGCTGAAGCTGATATGCTTAGGGGACAAACAGCACACCACCACAGAGCTATGGCAGGGGATAAGAGACCAGACTGACCTTTGGCTCACGACACAACCTACAACCAGGCATGGTTGTTTCTGATAATGGCCATAACTTGGTGGCGGCTTTGGAGCTCGGCAAGCTGACACACATCCCATGCCTAGCCCACGTCTTAAACTTAGTGGTTCAGCGGTTTCTCAAAACCTACCTCAATTTGCCTGACCTACTAGTGAAGGTGCGCCGCGTGTGTGCACATTTTCGCAAGTCATCAACAGCTTCAGCCGGTCTAGCAACGCTGCAGCAGCGCTTATAATTGTCAGCTCAACGGCTGTTGTGCGAAGTGAACACGTGCTGGAACTCAACATTCCACATGTTGGTAAGGCTTTGTGGGCAGCAGACGGCAGTAGTAGAATACCAGCTGCAACATGGTTGTCGCCTTTCCAGTCAGTTTCCACTATTCACAAGCGAGGAGTGAGCATGGATGTCTGACCTCTGTGAGGTTTTAAAGGAGAACTGTCACATTTAGACCCTAATTTCAATTTTCACATATGTAGTTACTAATAACATGATATTCCAGAATCAGTTACTATTAGACTGACTTACCTTATATTTAATAAGATTCAGCCCTTAGCAACCAGTCTGCATAAAACTGCAATTTCACTATTCAGTTAAGATGGCCGCCACTGCCCCCACCCTGAGGCTAATCCCACCTGCCCTCACTAGCCAGTAACAATAGCCCCCCAAAAGTGTCAGTAACCAGAGCCCTCCCCCTAAAGGGTTAATCTCCTGCAGCACAAAGGGGTCCTCTTACCACATGTTGCTTTCATTTATACACTGAGCAGATGGCAGATGTCCCTTCCCTGGTCTGCGCTGCTTCAACTCTACATTCTCCAAGTCTGCCAAGCGCAGGGACAGGGAGAAGTGCACACAGCCCAGGCCCTGTTATCAGCTGCTGGGGAGGACCTGGCTTTAATCATTTACTTACAGGTCCTTCTAAAAAAATTAGCATATTGTGATAAAGTTCATTATTTTCTGTAATGTACTGATAAACATTAGACTTTTTATATATTTTAGATTCATTACACACCAACTGAAGTAGTTCAAGCCTTTTATTGTTTTAATATTGATGATTTTGGCATACAGCTCATGAAAACCCAAAATTCCTATCTAAAAAAATTAGCATATCATGAAAAGGTTCTCTAAACGAGCTATTAACCTAATCATCTGAATCAACTAATTAACTCTAAACACCTGCAAAAGATTCCTGAGGCTTTTAAAAACTCCCAGCCTGGTTCATTACTCAAAACCGCAATCATGGGTAAGACTGCCGACCTGACTGCTGTCCAGAAGGCCATCATTGACACCCTCAAGCAAGAGGGTAAGACACAGAAAGACATTTCTGAACGAATAGGCTGTTCCCAGAGTGCTGTATCAAGGCACCTCAGTGGGAAGTCTGTGGGAAGGAAAAAGTGTGGCAGAAAACGCTGCACAACGAGAAGAGGTGACCGGACCCGGAGGAAGATTGTGGAGAAGGACCGATTCCAGACCTTGGAGGACCTGCGGAAGCAGTGGACTGAGTCTGGAGTAGAAACATCCAGAGCCACCGTGTACAGGCGTGTGCAGGAAATGGGCTACAGGTGCCGCATTCCCCAGGTCAAGCCACTTTTGAACCAGAAACAGCGGCAGAAGCGCCTGACCTGGGCTACAGAGAAGCAGCACTGGACTGTTGCATGTCATTCGGAAATCAAGGTGCCAGAGTCTGGAGGAAGACTGGGGAGAGGGAAATGCCAAAATGCCTGAAGTCCAGTGTCAAGTACCCACAGTCAGTGATGGTCTGGGGTGCCATGTCAGCTGCTGGTGTTGGTCCACTGTGTTTTATCAAGGGCAGGGTCAATGCAGCTAGCTATCAGGAGATTTTGGAGCACTTCATGCTTCCATCTGCTGAAAAGCTTTATGGAGATGAAGATGACCATGGTATTACTGTGCTCAATTGGCCTGCCAACTCTCCTGACCTAAACCCCATAGAGAATCTGTGGGATATTGGGAAGAGAAAGTTGAGAGACGCAAGACCCAACACTCTGGATGACCTTAAGGCCGCTATCGAAGCATCCTGGGCCTCCATAACACCTCAGCAGTGCCACAGGCTGATTGCCTCCATGCCACGCCGCATTGAAGCAGTCATTTCTGCAAAAGGATTCCCGACCAAGTATTGAGTGCATAACTGAACATAATTATTTGAAGGTTGACTTTTTTTGTATTAAAAACACTTTTCTTTTATTGGTCGGATGAAATATGCTAATTTTTTTAGATAGGAAATTTGGGTTTTCATGAGCTGTATGCCAAAATCATCAATATTAAAACAATAAAAGGCTTGAACTACTTCAGTTGGTGTGTAATGAATCTAAAATATATGAAAGTCTAATGTTTATCAGTACATTACAGAAAATAATGAACTTTATCACAATATGCTAATTTTTTTAGAAGGACCTGTACAGTCCCTGACTGTCAGTAATGTGACCTTGCACGCAGCGTCCTCCGTCCTTCAACAGATAGACGGACCATGCCTAGCAACCCTATTTTAAGCACAGGTAAAAGTAGGTAGTACAGGGAACAAAAATGTGAAATTAAGGGGTAATTGAATACACAGTGAGAAGTTTAAATAGGGCCACCAAGGTGATATTAATCACCACAATCCAATACTCCAAAAAATATATATATATACACGACAGTTATCCTTTAAGCAACTTTGAGGAATCAACACAGATGGTGAGTGGTGATAACGCTATTATCAGCGTAACCATCCCACTTCTGTGTCTACTAAAACGCTCACTGTTGACAATTAAGGACGACGCATTGCATGTAGAAGAGGTGGAAATGGGGGAAGACATTACACAGGGTGATAGCCAGACCACTCTCAGTTTGTCTTCTCAGCGCAAATTGAATGATGAAGAGGAGGAGGAGCAGGAGACGGTTGCCTCCGCTACAGAGGTACCCATGGAAGTTTAATTCCATCTGTTCTGCGTGGGTGGGCAGAAGTGGAGGAAGAGGATGAGGAGATTGAGAGTGATCCTCCTGATGACAACAGCGAAGTCTTGCCTGTTGGCACTCTGGCAGACATGGCTGACTTTATGTTAGGCTGCTTTTCCTGCTACCTGCGCATTATACGCATTTTAAACAACATTGATTACCGGTTGTTCACCCTTCTCGACCCCCACTACAAAGAGAACTTATCTCTCATTCCTCTGGTGGAGGAACCGAGCAAAATGGTGCAATACCAGAAGGTCCTTGTTTAAAAATTGCTCCAAAAATTTCCATCTGGCAACGCTGGCGGCAGAGTCCGTAGTTCCTTGGCCAACCAAGGAGGGGAGACAAAGGGAACACACAGCAGTTCCAACAGAGGCAGAGCAACACTCTCCAAAGCCTGGGACAGTTTCATGACACCCCGCCAGCACCCTCACCCTGATGTGCGGCCTAGTGTCACAAGGAGGGAAAAAATTCTGAAAAATGGTGAAGGAGTGCATAGCAGACCGTGTCAGTGTCCTTAATAATCCCTCAGTGCATTACAAATGGGTCATGGGAATAACGCCGCCCGATCACCGGTCGCCATCGTTTTATGGTCAGAACTATGACTGTATGTGATCGTCTTCGAGCCTCCGACTTTCATTTTTGATTATGGAAAACATTCTTGGCAAATGCTTTCGCTTTGGTTCGTATAGCGCCGGTCCAAGAATTTCACCTCTAGCGGCGCAATACGGAAGCCCCCGGCCATCCCTCTTAATCATGGCCCCAGTTCTGAAAACCAACAAAATAGAACCGGAGTCCTATTTCATTATTCCTAGCTGAAGTATTCAGGCGACCCGGCCTGCTTTAAAGACTGTAAATTTTTTAAATGGTCAGCTGAGTAGCAGGCCCTCAACCATTATGTTTTAGAGGGTCATCTCAGCAGCAGTGTATTGGAGTGCCGGTTCCTTGTAATTTTTGGTAGCCCTTTCACTTAGTGCATAGGCTTTATGAGTGTTGTAGTTCCACTACATCAGGCATGCTCAACCTGCGGCCCTCCATCTGTTGCAAAACTACAACTCCCAGCATGCCTGAACAGCCTACAGCTATCAGACTACAGCAGAGCATTGTGGGAGTTGTATTTTACAACAGCTGGAGGGCCGCAGGTTGAGCATGCCTGCACTACATGAACAATTGTACCACAATGTGAATGAGGCCCTCCTTTATGTGATATACAGGTTGTATCGGAGTGCCTCTTGCTTGTAATTTTTGGCAGAACTTGCACTTTATATACAAGTAAATATACAGGAAAGAATGTTTCCTAACAATTTTTCCCTCTAAAATCGATTTTATCTTCGGTTTTGTGTGTATTATTGTCAATCTGTAAAAGTGGCTTACTACTGGGACAACATATTTTCCAGCTGTCCAGGGAGTCCAGGATGCATCCAGACATCCTCCCCATGCTGTTTCAGAACCATTTCGGTGGTGTTTCCATCAATTTCTGAGCTTTTCCTATGAACCAGGCACCCTCCTCTCTTCAGAGCAGTTGGTGCCTGGTTTAATGATCGGGTTCTCCCATTGACTCCCATTATGCTTGGGTGCTCGGTAGAGCACCCGAGCATCCCGATGTGTTCGGCCAGAGCACCCGAGCACTTTGCTGCTCGATCAACACTAATAGGCAGCCAATTTACCATGTGCTTTCACTGTCAATCCAAATGTTATAGTACATGCTTATGCTATGCTTTATACATATACATGCTATTTGTATTCTTGTAGTTTTACTACACTTGTAGAATCTCTCACTCACGCGCATCGCGCAGCGAGTACAACCTGTTGACCAATAAACAAGTTAGACTACAAAGAACAGTCCAATTATTTGGAAGACAGAAATGGTTTATGCTGAATGTCAGACTGCACACTGTGTGAACGTGTATGAAGACACAACAGTATTCTCTGTTCTCTGTATCTTAAATCTGGACAATCGTTGCAGGAGTTGTTTCAATGGCAAGTACAAAGATTTCTCCAAGTCCTTTTCTGATAAATGGGTGTTATGGGACAGTCGCTAAAATTTCTGCAACAAATCTGCTACATGTTGAACATATTTTAAATTGTCTTGCCCAGCATTGTCTCATTAGCACCCAGATTTATTATTTCTGTCTAATATTTAGACAGCATAAACAGGACAAGCAATCTAAAACTTTTGTTCCAAAGAGTTATGATTGGGGAGGTGAGAAGGTCATCTGGCTAGATCTCATCTGGGTAGATTATTTTTTCTTTTTAATAAACAATTTTTATAGAATTTTGGATATGCATACGATCTCAAAAGTATTAGGTTACATCAAGCGAGGTAACAGATAATGAATATGACAACAAGTTAACAGGAAAACCAAATGAGTGTATAAATAAGGTTACAGAGAGAGAGAGAGAGAGCACTGTGACAATTTTTTAAGCAAAAGGTATAAAGAGGGATACATCTATTGGCTTTAAATGAATGTACATGTATGAGACCTATAAAAACATGTAAGTTATGAGAATTTTCTGTCTTTCCTCCAAGAGGACAAATTAGAGAGGAACGCATTTCTTGTCCCAAGTTCTCAATTTGAGAGTTCTGTTCTATAAGACAGTAAAGTCGGTCTACTCTGTTTTGCCATTGTTCAATAGAAGGAATCTCGGTGGATCGCCAAAGCATAGAGATCAGAAGGCAAGCCGCAGAGAGCAAGTAGGATAGTAGGAAAGTTTTGTGTTTATTAGTATTCACTATACCAAGAGATAAGTTGGAGTTACAAATGGTATTGCTTAGGTGGAAGATTTGTTTCCACCACGCAGCTATTGGGGGGCAATCCCACCAAATATGGAGGAAGGTACCTCTTTTAGATCTGCATCTCCAACATCGATCAGAGAAGTCGGGGTACAGAAGAGCTATCCTGTCTGGTGTCTTATACCACCTTGAGAAAACTTTATAACCATTCTCCTGCACCCGGACGCACTTTGAGAGTTTGTGTGGAGTGCTAAGGAGTACATTGGTCTCTATTTCAAAAAATTGTCTCTTCAGATCTCTCCCATAAACTTATGAAAGCTGGTTTAGTTGTTATCGGAGGGAGATTACGTTTTTTGTATAGCGTTGAGATCAGTTTGGGAGGATATCGAACGCTAGTTAGCAGGTTCTCAAACCAACTTGGCGAACTTTGAGTATGTGGAGAAACAGACCATGAGGCAATTCCCTCTCTAATAAACTTGAGAATGAGGAAGTTAGAGGAGGAGATATTCAATGTGGATGCGACTTCTGAATCAGAGATGACACAACCATCAGTACTAGCAGGTCAGATAAGGGGGTGGAAGAAGATCTGATCGCAAGCGGACATGAGTTCTTGATCTCTTTTGGAGCCAGGGAGACCAGGTCTCTAATCTGAAGAATGAGCGAGAGGAGCGATAGATCCCGATGGTTAGAGGAGAACCAATTCCATATCTTAATAGTGGAGCATGTCAAAAGGTTGGGAATAGAAGATAACGCCATGGGTGGCTTGTCCGCCAGCAACAGGGATCTAAGGGAGGAGTTGAAATTAACTTTCTCCAGGGAGAGCCAATGTTTGGGGGGGGGGGGGGAGCAAATCCAATCTATCACTCTACTGAGGTGGCCAGATTTCATATATAATTCGGGGTCAGGCAGACCTATACCTCCCATGTGTTTTGGTTTGGTCAGAGTAGAAAAGGAGATTCTAGACTTCTTTCCTTGCCACAGAAATTGTCAAAGGAGGCTATTCAGGTTATGGAAAAAAGATCGGGGAATCGTGATACTTAGTACCTGGAGGAGGTAGGTAAGTCTGGGAATCACTAAGGACATTACCATATTTTTTCTACCAAACCATAGATAGTGGCCTTTCAATGAGTCCAACTGAGCGGCGATGGATTTCAAGAAGGGGGTGTAATTGAGGTGGAATAAGTCAGGAAGATGGGAGTTTATTTTGATACCTAAATAGGTTAGGTGTTGGGTAGACCAGTGGCTCTCGTCGCTCAGTATGGACTTATTAAGTCTCCAAATGGAGGACTTTCCAGGATCAGGCAGGGAACGGATTGTGCAGAAAACCGGGGAATGGTCCGAGATGGTGATGCTCCCAATCTCAGGATCCTTACACAGATACAGGTATTCTTTAGATACAAAGATGTAGTCAATTCTGCTGTAGGAGTGACCTGGAGCTGAATAAAACTTATAATTAATGGTAGAAGGATTTAGACATCTCCATACATCCATCGGACCCATCTCATATACTTTGGAGTTGAGCTTTTTCAAAAATCTGATCGATAGTAGGGATATTTTGGAGGATGTGTCCACGAGGGGATGAAGTGCAACATTGAAGTCACCTGCTAAGATTAACGTACTCTCATGGACAGACTCCACTAAAGATAAAACAGATAATAACCACGGAACTTGATCAGAATTGGGGGGAGTAAATGTTAACATCTTATGTCCGATAAGACCCTTCAAGATGATATATCTTCCCTCTAGGTCTGAAACATGAATGGAGTATTGGAAAGGGACATCTTTCCGGAAGCCAATGCTGACTCCCCTCGAGGCTGCGCCGTCTGCACCATAGTGGAACCATTCAGGAAATTTGGAGTGGGAGAGGTCTGGGAATTTGCCCTGCTTGTAGTGGGTTTCTTGAAGGAAGATTACATCTTTCTCTCCAGAGAAGGGAAAGAATTTGGGATTTTTTGGAAGGAGATCTAAGTCCCTTCACATTTTAAGATGAGAGTTTAAAATCAGGCATGTGGAATTATATGGGGTAATGTGAGGGGGATCAAACTGTTATTTTGTAGGTCCCAAAACAGGAGAAGAATGAAAGGACATAGAGGAGCCGGATTTCTCTAGGTCTCTGGGATACGCTTATGAGGATAGTACCCCTGTGCTCTCTGTCTGTAAAAGAATAAAGGTAGAACTAAACAGAGATTAAGCCAATAACAAAACCAGAGTTGCATTACAGCAAAAAACTGAAGACATCGATGTGAAGTTCAAAAGCTTCTCTTAGGAGGGGGAGAGAAAGGGTTTCGCCCCAAGTAAAGAGACTTGCTGTAATTTGGGATTGTGTTATAAAAATAAACTGAGAGATGTTAGGGGGGGTATAGGGTGGGAGTGGGGAATATGGGGAGTAAAGGATAAAGAGATAATGAGATAAGGAGAGGAGATCATAGGTGGGAGGCTGAAGAGAGAAGGAGCACAAATTATGAATGGTCCCCAGCGTTTGGTGAATAAGACAGCAAAGAAGTATTAAGAGGTGGACCTCTTGGGGTCAGAATTCCACTTCTTCGCTTTATACGCTGCTGCTTCGGAGTGCTGATTTTTTTTCCCCACAGTGTCATCTTAGGCAAGTCCGGTAAAGAGGCAATGTCAGAGACCGCATCCCAGTTTGCATAATCTAGAGGAGGAATGTCCATTGTGGAGAGGACTTCTTGGAGATTCTCATATGAGGAGGTTCTGATGAGTAAAAGAGAGGTCGAATGGAAAGGTCCATCTGTATGGAATTCGCTTGTTACAGAGATAGTCAGTGAGAGGTTTGAGTATTTTCCTTTTCTGGAGGGCGATCGTGGATAGGTCTTGATATATTGCAATAGGGCAATCATTAACCGCTTAGGGACACAGCCATATTTCACTTTAAGGAACAGGCCATTTTTTTAAAATCTGATTAGTGTCACTTTAAGTGCTGATAACTTTAAAATGCTTTGACTTATCCAGGCTGTTCTGAGATAGTTTTATCGTCACATATTTTACTTCATGACACTGGTAAAATGAAGTAAAAAAAAATTCATTTTTATTTATAAAAAAAATAAAAATTTTACCAAAAATTTGATAATTGCTAATTTCCAAGCTTCAATTTCTCTACTTCTATAATACATAGTAATACCTCCAAACATAGTTATTACTTTACATTCCCTATATGTCTACTTCATGTTTGCATCATTTTGGGAATGATATTTTATATTTTGGGGATGATATACGTTATGAAGTTTGAAAGCAAAAACCCAATTTTTTAGGGACCAGTTCAGGTCTGAAGTCACTTTGTGAGGCTTACATAATAGAAACCACCCAAAAATGACCCAATTCTAGAAACTACACCCCTCAAGGTATTCAAAACTGATTTTACAAACTTTGTTAACCCTTTAGGTGTTCCACAAGAATTAATGGAAAATAGAGATATCATTTCAAAATTTCACTTTTTTGGCAGATTTTCCATTTTAATTTTTTTTTTCAGTTACAAAGCAAGGGTTAACAGCCAAACCAGACTCAATATTTATGGCCCTGTTTCTGTAGTTTACAAAAATACCCCCCATCTGGTGGTATACCGCTGTACGGGCACATGGCAGGGCGCAGAAGGAAAGCAATGCCATACGATTTCTGGAAGGCAGGATTTGCTGGACTGTTTTTTTTTACACCATGTCCCATTTGAAGCCCCCCTGATGCACCCCTAGAGTGGAAACTCCATAGAAGTGACCCCATCTAAGAAACTACACCCCTCAAGGTATTCGAAACTGATTTTACAAATGTCGTTAACCCTTTAGGTGTTACACAAGAATTAATGGAAAATAGAGATACAATTTCAAAATTTCACTTTTTTGGCAGATTTTCCATTTTAATATTTTTTTTACTTTTACAAACCAAAGGTTAACAGCCAAACAAAACTCATTATTTATGGCCCTGATTCTGTAGTTTACAGAAACACCCCATATGTGGTCGTAAACTGCTGTATGGGCACACGGCAGGGCGCAGAAGGAAAGGAATGCCATACGGTTTTTGGAAGGCAGATTTTGCTGGACTGTTTTTTTTTACACCATGTCCCATTTGAAGCCCCCTGATGCAACCCTAGAGTAGAAACTCCATAAATGTACCCCATCTAAGAAACTAAACCCCTCAAGGTATTCAAAACGGATTTTACAAACATCGTTAACCCTTTAGGTGTTTCACAAGCGTTACTGGCAAATGGAGATTAAATTTCAGAATTTAAATTTTTGGGCACATTTTCCATTTTAATCCATTTTTTCCAGTAACAAAGCAAGGGTTAACAACCAAACAAAACTCTATATTTATTGAACAGATTCTGTAGTTTACAGAAACACCTCATATGTGGTCGTAAACTGCTGTATGGGCACACGGCAGGGCGCAGAAGGAAAGGAATGCCATACGGTTTTTGTAAGGCAGATTTTGCTGGACTGTTTTTTTTTTACACCATATCCCATTTGAAGCCCCCCCTGATGCACCCCTAGAGTAGAAACCCCCAAAAAGTGACCCCATTTTAAAAACTACGGGATAGGGTGGAAGTTATTTTGGTACTAGTTTAGGGTACAATGACTTTTGGTTGCTCTATATTACACTTTTTGTGAGGCAAGATAACAAGAAATAGCTGTTTTGGCACCGTTTTTATTTTTGTTATTTACAACATTCATCTAACAGGTTAGATCATGTGGTATTTTTATAGACCAGGTTGTCACGGACGCGGCAATACCTAATATGTATACTTTTTTTTTATTTATGTAAGTTTTAGACAATGATTTATTTTTTGAAGCAAAAAAAATCATGTTTTAGTGTTTCCATAGTCTGAGAGCCATAATTTTTTCAGTTTTTGGGAGATTACCTTGGGTAGGGTATGATTTTTACGGGATGAGATGACGGTTTTATTAGCACTATTTTAGGGTGCGTGTGACTTTTTGATCGCTTGCTATTACACTTTTTGTGATGTAAGGTGACAAAAAATGGTTTATTTAGCACAGTTTTTATTTTAAATTTTTTACGGTGTTCATCTGAGGGGTTAGGTCATGTGATATATTTATAGAGCCGGCGATACCTAATATGTATACTTTTTTTTTATTTATGTAAGTTTTACACAATAATATCATTTTTGAAACAAAAATAAAATCATGTACATAAAAAGGACGTACTAGCAGACCCCTCAAGGTCCGGGTACAGGAGTATATAAGGAACATCAAGAAGGGTCTCGAAAGCCATGGCATCTCAGCGCACTATAAAAAATACCATCAAAAGAATCCAGAGGGATTAAAATTTATGGGGGTAGAACTGGTACAAAACCATTGGAGGGGAGGAAGTTTTTTAGATAAAATCAATAAAAAAGAAAGTAGGTGGATATATGAACTAAGTACACTGCAACCAGGAGGCTTAAATGTATACTTTGATCTCCAAGCTGTTTTAAAATAATAATAAAAAAAAAGTGGATGATACAACTATCCCCATGTGAATTAGGATCAAGTACTGCGGTATTTCCCCATTGAGAACTAATCAAGCATAGGGTTAAATGGTAGAGAAAATAGAGGAGGCGTCTTGAGCAATACATCAGGTGCTCGATTAATGCTAACCTACCAAATAAAAGAGAAGGGGGAGGGAAAGATGATGTGTGCCCCTGACGAAGCTCAAGGAGCAAAACCTGGGTCGGGCAAGGAGAGAAGACGCTGGGATTTTTATGCGATTTTAAGTGCATGTTTGTAAGTATGTACTAATAAACCTTTCTAAAATAGTTATCGGAGCTTCACTATGGTGGGAGCAACTTGTATGCACAGAAAATTGTGAACCTAAAGAAGTTGGGAACCCCAGTAGACTCACCAGGTGTATGCTGTAATCAAGTCCGTGGTTGAATCCTGTGTAACAGTGTGTGAACGTGCACCTTCCCTGCGGAGAACCAACTAAACTGCAGAGGAAACCTGTGATACGCTCGATATTGGAGGAGTGCCGTGTAAGTACAACCTGTGCATCACAGGGCAGAACAACCATATGGATCTACCCTATTGTTTTTCTTTGTAAGTTGTAGGATATACATTAGTAGGAGATCTGCAGACCTTGGTAACTTTTTGAAGGGAGGAAGAAGAAAAAAAACTGTTTTATACCTTATATTTACGACACGTGCGGTCCGGACTTTTTATGTACATTCCTTGAAAGTGTAATCTACCCCACAACACTCTACGGACCTGCAGCATTTTTGCGGACTGGTGATTAAGTATTTTCTTTTACTACAAAAACAAAATCATGTTTTAGTGTCTCCATAGTCTGAGAGCCATAGTTTTTTCAGTTTTTGGGCGATTATCTTAGGTAGGGTCTCATTTTTTACTGGATGAGATGACGGTTTGATTGGCACTATTTTGGGGTGCATATTTAGCACAGTTTTTATTTTTTACGATGTTCATCTGAGGGGTTAGGTCATGTGAAATTTTTATAGAGCCGGTCGATACGGACATGGCGATACCTAATATGTATACTTTTTTTATTTATGTAAGTTTTACACAATAATATCATTTTTGAACCAAAAATAAAGATGTTTTAGTGTCTGCATATTCTGAGCCATATAGGGGCTCATTTTTTGCAGGATGAGGTGACGGTTAGATTGGCACTATTTTGGTGGGCAAACTCCTTTTTGATCGCTTGCTGTTGTACTTTTTGTGATGTAAGGTGACAAAAAAATGGTTTCTTTAGCACAGTTTTTATTTTTTACAGTGTTCATCTGAGAGGTTAGGTCATGTGATATGTTTATAGAGCTGGTCGATACAAACGTGGTGATACCTAATATGTATACTTCAACCCCCTTTTTTTTACCAATTTTTTTAACTTTATTCGGGGAAAATTACATTTTTGTTTATTTTTACTTTAAACTTTTAATTTTTGGGGGGGAAAACTTTATTTTTTCAACTTTTTCTTTTTCAGTTTATTTTTTGTCCCACTTTGGGACTTGAACTTTTGGGGGTCTAATCCTTTGCAATGCATTCCAATACTTCTGTGGCGTATTCCGGGGCCGGGGCCTGTGAGATTCAGGGAGCTGGATCTCACAGGCTCGTCACCGGAAGGCAGCGCGATGCCTTCCTTAGACATCGCGCTGCTTTCCATGCCATCGGGTCCCCCCCACAGCCGCATGGGGACCCGATGGCACCGCCACACGCCACCACCGCAATAAATAAAAGCCGCAAACCGCAGGTCTGAAACCTGTGGTTTGCAGCGATCGCCGACATGGGGGGCTCACGGGACCCCCCGAGGCATTTAGCCGAAGTGCCTGCTGCGCGGCGGTGATCAGAAATACACATGGGCGTACATGTACGTCCTGTGTCCTTAAGTACCAGGTCATAAGGGCGTACCTGTACGCCCTATGTCCTGAAAAGGTTAAAGGAGATGTTGTGCGCAGATCTGGCCGCGGTGAGAAGTTTTTCTTTGTCTACGAAATTTTGGAATCGAGAAATAATGTCTCTGGGGGGCTCAGAGCATTTTGTTTTTTGTCTGAGAGCTCTGTGGGCCCTTTCAATTATGAAGGGTGAGTTGTCATCACTCCCCAGGAGAGACTTCACAATTTGCTTGATGGCGGGCAATATTTCCTCGTTTGTCACCGTTTCATGAATACCCCTGAACCGGAGGTTGTTTCTCCGGCTGCGATTTTCTTGATCTTCCATACCCACATACAGTGAGTTGATACGTATCTGGCAGATGGAGTGTGATTGTGCCACTGCGGAGCTGTGTTCTAGGGCAGCTGCTTGGATAGTCTCCAGGGATTCCACTACTATCTCCTGCTTCAGTGGGAACAGCGCTTCTGCCAGGGCTTATTTGCTAAAGCGCCTGGACACCGGTAGGGATCGGGAGGTTTCTATGTCACCCCCATCACTGTCCCAATCTGACTGACCTTCCTCCATGTTTTCAGAAGCGCGGTCGTTCGTCGGCGCCATCTTGGATTCTTTGGTGCCGGGCGGTGCGGTTTGCTTTTTAAGGAATTTTGCCATGCCATAGCTTGGGTTAGCTGTTTTATAGGACATGGCTGGATCTGTAGGTCTCTGTCCTCTAATTTTAACCATGTTTCAGGTCTCTCTACTGATGTATGCTGGTCCCACAGCGAGTCGGTGTACGGAGCTCAGCAAGAGGCGGCCATGCAGTTCAGGCGCTAACTCTGCCCCCCCAGATCTCATGAGTCTTAAATGTTTCCCATACACAATAGGGTATTAGTGGTCAAACAAAAGCAGATTTGGCCAATACTGTCATGTGTATGTCGAGTTCCCTACTGTACCCCAACAGATGATATCAGGGTAGAGAAGAATGGACAAAATTCATATTTTCACCTGATTCTTATATTCTCTCGGGAGATAACCCGCAGCCAGTGTCTGGCAGCGGCATTTTCCACTATTCCCATAGAATCAATATACATGTTTAGCTGAGCCAAATGTGTATGCGTAGGAGGAGACAGGAGGGGGTCAGGAGAGATAGATGTGGGCCAACAGGTATTGACTGTTTATGCCCAGCTTAAGGATTTACTCAGAGGAGTGAAGTCTGCATAAAATATGAAATCAATTGTAAATGAGGGTCTGCTTATTTTTCAGATAATCCTGGGATATTTAGATGGAACACTAAACTGACCTTGAACGAATCATAGAAAGTGCCATTGTTTGCCTGGTCACCAACCTGTGTTAATGGGCCTTTAAAAGAACTTTAGACTTCATTGATTGCTTTCTTTTTTACCAAACAAATTGAATACTAAATTACTATAATAGACATAATTAATTGAATACTCTGAAGGAAATAAGTAAAATAGCACTAATTAAAACTTGAGAGATATTCATTAGATTATTCAGAAAGCAATTTTCATATACTCTGAGTGAATTCTAAATGAATAGAGGAAGGTCCTCTATCTATAATGAGGTTATCCCATGAAAAAGTAATATTTTGCTATGAATAGAGCATTTAAAATGATTATTGCAATGTACAGTGATGCCTCAAGATACAATGGCTTCAGGATACAATATTTTCAACTTACAATGGTCTTTCCTGGGCTATTGTATGTTGGAACTAGACTCAACATACAATGCCTCACACTCAAATCCAATCACTCAACATGGCCATTTCTCTGGTAGAACACCTGTATTTGTTGTCTAGTAGTTCCTCTGCAGTAGTACATGTCCTGTACTTTATCCTGTCTGTCAGGATTAGCTGCTACTTTGGACACCAGGTGAGCGGTAAGTTCATTATATTTTTCTGGTACATGTGAATACTGCATAAGACCCTGCATAAGCTCCTGCCCCCATCATAGAAAGTGAGATACAGCTTTCAGCATCTACTCTTGACTATAATATGTAAAGAGTTGCTTTTTATGTCTCGGTTATCTTTTTTTTTTTTTCTCAAAACCTCATTTCTTTTCTTATTTAGGGGTGTCCTTTTGAGGCTTTGGAACCAATCACTGATTTTGCATAGAGTTAGGAACTCAAGTTACAATGGTTTCAACTTACTATGGTTGTCCTGGAATCAATGTTGTAACTTGAGGGACCATTGTTTATACAATAAAAAATATTGTTTGT
Source organism: Bufo gargarizans (assembly GCF_014858855.1). NCBI lineage: Eukaryota > Metazoa > Chordata > Amphibia > Anura > Bufonidae > Bufo > Bufo gargarizans. The sequence goes on from NC_058083.1 coordinate 171,235,901, forward strand.
TTTTATGTACATGACATTTTCCACACTGGTATCGTATCACCTCCTGTTGTTTCTCATGAGATATATATTCTGGTCCACCTTCTCCTGTATTCAGTGGTGGACAAGACTTGCTCAGTAGCTTCCCTGCTACTTCTCTTAGTTTTTGTGTAGCCTGAACACCTTTCATTCATTCACTAAATTTATAGAAATATGTAGCTTCATCTCTCTAGAAAATGGAGAAGGAGATTGTGTTGGCAGTACATATCATATGTATCTTTGGGGCTACCTGTGAGAGACTATTTACAATGCAGGGAAGGAATGTGTTCACAAGAGCTAAATGCCATATTTCATTGGATATGCAGTTGTTTGGCTGTCTCTTGTGACCAATTGCTGCCCACCCACAGAAAGGGAAGAAAGTCCTCCAGATAACATGAATAAAAGAAGGATAACCCCTTGACGAATCCTCCTCTCTTCCTCAGAATAGAAAGCAGTTACAAAGGTTTCCTGGTCTGGAGAACTTTTCCTGCGTTACAGAGACAACCAATTTATTAATATGGGTACAGTGTAATTAGCGATGAGCGAACTTGTGTTTCAATTTCGGCATACAAGGTTCGGGTCATCTAAGAATTCCATTATGGACCATAAATTATGGTGAGTTCTTAGATAACCTGAACCCGAATCTTGTACGCACAAGTTTTCTCATCCCTATTTGTAATGCTTCATTTCCCCTGTAGGCCCTTGCATCACAGAGAAATTGAACTCCAACTGCCAGGTTTCCCCATAAGCTATAGGTAGATGCTAGGAGTCTCATCTTGGAACATTTTGGATTTTGCTTGTTGTCATTGTCAACAGGGCATTCTAACAAGAAAACATTGTCCAGAACAAACCACTCCTTTAAGACATGTCTCCATGCTGAGGGACTGTATGATGCTTAAGTCCAGTAAAACAAAAATATAAGTATGTATCTGGTGCCACTGGTCTTCAGTTTCCTTGTGGAGCGTCTTATGGTGAACAAATACACATTTGTTTCACAGTCCATAAAGCCATACAGACTGACTCTCATTCATTTCTAAAATTAGGCCATTAGTCAGCTGTGCCCAGCTGCTGCTGTAAGAATTATCCCAATTATTTCCACTGTCAGCATGACTTCCCAGCATTTCTGCATTGCTCATATGCTTCTGTAATATACTCACATTGATTTCTTTTTCACTAGTTTGCTGACTATACAGTTTGATAGAGAGTTAACCCAGAGTCAAGGTCATGAGTTTATTCCCTCACTAAACAAACAAGACAGGCCATGATAGGGAGAGATAAATGAAGAGATGAAAACATCTGTGGAGAAAAATCATGGTTGCAGAAACCTTCCTACATATAAAATTAAAGAGGCAGACACACACTCAGTATAATACAATTTAAAGCGAGCTGAGGATCGGAATTACTATCAGAGATAATTCTCGATTGCTTGTTCTTGATAACTGCTACGTGACTCCAATTACCTGATGAGTGAGCAAACAGAAATATCTTGGGTAGTGTTGGTCAAGCACCAAAGTGCTCGGGTGCTCGAGAAGAACACCTCGGGTTGCTCGGGTGCTCTACCGAGCACAATGGAAGACAATGGGAGAACCCGAGCATTAAACCAAGCACCCCCTGATATGAAGAGGGGAGGGTGTCTGGTTCATAGTAAAAGGTCAGAAATTTATGGAAACACCATTAAAATGGTTCGGGAACAGCATGGGGAGGATGTCTGAATGCATCTTGGACTCCCAGGTTGCTGCTGGGAACGATGTTGTCCGAGTAGTATGGCAATTTTACAGCCTGACAATAATACACACAAAACCGAAGACAAAATCAATTTTAGAGGAAAAATTGATAGGAAACATTCTTTCCTGTATATTTACTTGTATATAAAGTGCAAGTGCTGCCAAAAATTACAAGGAAAGGGCACTCCGATACAACCTGTATATCACATAAAGGAGGGCCTCATTCACATGGTGCTACAATTGTTCAGGTAGTGGGACTCCTACACTCATAAAGCCTATGCACTAAGTGAAAGGGCTGACAAAAATTACAAGGAAGAGGAACTCCGATACAACCTGTATATCACATAATGGAGGGCCTCATTCACATTGTGGTACAATTGTTCATGTAGTGGGACTCCTACACACATAAAGCCTATGCACTAAGTGAAAGGGCTGACAAAAATTACAAGGAACCGGCGCTACAATACAACCTTTATTATGCATAAAGGAGGGCATAATACACACCCTTAAAAAATTATGATTGATGGCCTGCTGGTGACCCTCAAAAACTATTGGAGCAAGGGCCTGCTGATCGGACCATCTAAAACATTAGGGGCGAGGGCCTGCTGCTGAGCTGACCCTCTAAAACATCATGGGCGAGTGCCTGCTGCTGATCTGACCTTCTAAAACATTAGGGGCAAGGGCCTGCTGCTGATCTGACCCTTTTTTTTTATATTTATTAATATATGTTCATTTATACATTTATTCATACAAATTATTGTTTACACTTTTCCTATTTTCTTTTAAACAGTAAACAATTGGTTGAAATATATTTTAACCTATTCCTCCCACTCTGCCTGTTGCTTTGTCCACTCCTAAAGGCGGACAGAAGAGAGACCATATTAAAAAAAAAAAAAAAGGAATTATATTAAAACCTCGCTGCTCACCTGCGCGTCTCCCTCCACCCCCGATCCCTCCCCCCCCCCCCCCCCCCGGGTCCCCCAGATCCTACCCCTGCCACAGTCTACTAATTCAACCATCTCTGCCACCTTTTAGCAAACATGTATTTTTTCTTAGGTGATACTAAATGAAATTTCTCTCCGACTCGGTCATATCGGTCATACCCAGAATATAGAAACTTTAAAAAAAATGATATTCCTCAATTTTTTCAGTCACTATCCCCCAAAATGTCTGGGTCTTTATACAAGTCCAGGGTATATGAACGTCGTCTACCCCTTCTTCCCCACATTTTTTACAACTAAATTGTTTAGATTTATAACATTTCATTAAAATCTTGGGGGAATAATACAGGCGATGTAGAATATTAAACTTGGTAATTCTAAAAGCGAAACTATTTGACACTCTGTTTTTTGCCTGTATGACCTTTTCCCAAAATTCTTGTTGTGTATTTAAGACATCTTGCTATCTATGATTTAGCAAAGTGATAGCTTTATTTTTTGTCAACTGGTATAACAGACATCCATATATTTTAGATATCAACTTCCTCCCTATTGGTAAATTCGTAATATTAGCTAAGGTTGATGGAAGAGGGACAATTTGCGTTCCTTTCCCTATCTCTACTCGCAAGGCTTGTTTCAATTTTTTTAAGTTCTTGATAAGTAATTATATCTCCCTCTCTCCATATCTGGCCCAGTTTGAAAATTCTATATTTCCACCAGACTTTTTGTTCAATTGATTTTAATTCCGTTAGGTTGGTGTTTCCCCATAACTAAGTGTCTGAGTGTCTTCCTTTATGCGACAAAGTTCTTTAACCTTATTCCAAGATTTAATCCACATATCTATTAGGGGTATTTTCTTAACTTGTTTTTGAAACATAATGTCTGCTTCTATTAGTTGAAAAATGTTAGTTTTCTTGGCCTTTCTTAACCCCGGCTACCATCGTCTTGTATCTATATGAGTGACTCCATATTATCATGTTTCTGATCTGTCCAGAAATAAAGTACAGCTCTAGGTCCGGGACTGACAAACTACCCTCTTTCTCTCAGATCTGTGCTCTTATTCTCATTTTTTTGCCTTGCCATACCAGATCTGTTATTAGGAAGGCTATTATTTTAAAGAATATTTTAGGAATTATTATTGGTGCATTCCATAACATGTAGTTTAAGGAAGGTAAAATAAACATTTTCACCAGTTAAAATGTGACCTGCCATCGATATATGATTTTTTTTCCAAACCTCTATTTTCTTGCGCGTCTCTCGTATTTTAGGGAGCACATTCAGCTGCAGATAGTCCCTAGGATTAGATGTTATCTGAATACCCAAATATTTGACAGATTCTTGCCTTTCTTTGATTTCAAGTGGCCCCGGTACAAACCCATTCAAGGGATCAATCGGGATACACGCCGATTTGGACCAGTTTATAGTCAATCCAGTATTTTCACTATATTCTTCAAATTCCTGAAAGATCTTCATCAGTGAGCCATGAGATCCCACAAACAACATGATGTCGTATTTTTTCCTCATATGCCGCAAACCTAAATCCTACAATCTCTTTATCTTGTCTAATCATATCCTCTAGTGGTTCCAAAGCTATGACGAATAATAAGGGGGACAGGGGGCAACCCTGTCTAAGCCCCCTAGCAATATGTATTTATGTATTTTCTCCGAATACTCACCGTTCAGTATTAACCTTGCGGAGACTTCAGTGTATAATAACTTAACCCATGATACAAATTGGTCTCCAAATCCCATTGTCTTCAATGTAGCAAATAAAAAGGGCCATTCTATTGTATGAAAGGCTTTTGTGGCATCTATAGTTAAATTCATGTGTTCTCCACAGTTCAAGCGTTCCAACTGGGTACCCATGAAGTATCTGATTATGTTATCACTTGTAGTTCTAGCTGGCATAAAACCCGACTGATCCTCATGAATGATCCCACTCATGAATGATCGCCACTCTCCCAAGTCTATTTGCAAGAATCTGTGCTAATATTTTATTATCGGTATTAATTAATGAGATAGGGTGGTATGAATCCGGCATCTCTGAGTCTTTCCCTGGTTTTAATATTAAGGTTATTAAGGCTTCTCTGACAAAATATGGTAGTTTCCCCATTTCCCTCGAAGCTGTCCACATTGTGAGCAATTTCAATATTAGTACTTCTTTATATTGGGCATATATTTCAAATGGGATACCATCTGTTCCTGGGGTCTTGTTTTTAGTTATCTTGGACTAGACATTAGGGGCGAGGGCCTGCTGCTGATCTGACCTTCTAAAATATTAGGGGCGAGGGCCTGCTGCTGAGCTGACCCTCTAAAACATTAGGGGCGAGAGCCTGCTGCTGAGCTGACCCTCTAAACATCAGAGGCGAGTGCCTGCTGCTGATCTGACCATCTAAAACATTAGGGGCGAGGGCCTGCTACTTATCTGACTATCTAAAACATTAAGAGTGAGGGTCTGCTGCTGAGCTAACAATCTAAAACATTAGGGGCGAGGGTCTGCTGCTGAGCTGACCCTCTAAAACATTAGGGGCAAGTGCCTGCTGCTGAGCTAACCTTCTAAAACATTAGGGGCGAGTACCTGCTACTGATATGACCATCTAAAACACTTTGTTGGGCTATTGCTTGCTTTAAAACTTAACTTTTACTAAGTTTGCTCTTAAAATAATGGGGAAACACTATCTATAGTCAAAAATTAACAGTGATAGATTGTTGTACCTGTGAATGGACAGTCCCTATAATGATATGGAATATTCTTACCAGATCAGGAGATTAAATTCTGTCCAAACTACACCCATCTGTATGGGTCCAAACGGTTTAGGTACGCAGTTAGGCTCGTATTTGCTGAATGGAGTCTTCCATGGGACAGGGTCCTACCTAGCCCTGAATCTAATCCCTAATGGATGTATTGGGGTAGGGGCTATTAGGCCCTGCCTATCAGAAATACAGAGCACCCGCTAATACATTCCCTCTCTAATGTCCCACATTTGCCAGTTCAGTGCCACGTGTCCAGCTTGGACACCCAATAGTTGTAAGGCACAGAGGGATCACTGAGGTCTGCTATGTGCTCCTTGACGTCAGTAGCACCTGTGCTACTCATGTCCCTCTTCAAGCGGGCTTGACGAGAGACCCCATTTAAGAAATGGCGATGAAAACAGCTCCTCGTTCCGAGTGTGGGATCAATTGTTTGCCAAGACTCTCTATGGTGGGTTGAAGTAGTATCAGGGTGAGGGTTCTGTTGACCAGACTCTTGGCTACTGAGACTGGAGTTTGTGGAAGACAGGGTGATGCTTAACCTCTTAAGGACACAGGGAGTACAGGTACGCCCTGATGTCCGAGTCCTTAAGGACACAGGGCATACAGATATGCCCTGTGTATTTCCAATCACCGCCGCGGGCGGTGATTGGAACAGAGTGTCTGCTGAAATCATTCAGCAGGCACTCTGTGACAATGCCAAGTGGGGTCCTGTGACCCCATCACCCCCTGTATCGGCGATCCCAGCAAACCGCAGGTCAATTCAGGTTTCCGGTGACCCTATAACCTGGAATAGGATGGTGATCGGTGGTGTGATAATACACCACCAATCACTATCCTTAGATCCTGAGAAGTGGCGGTGACATCACCTCTCAGGATCGCATCCTATTGGCTGGACGGGCGGGCAGGGGTTAAATTCCCCTAGCTCTGCTCTCCTCCTCCACACTGCTTACGTGCAGCCTGGAGAGAGGAGCCCGTCCGTCCACCTCTGAGCCCAGCACCCCCACTTGAGCCACCATAGTGCCATCTGGCACTCAAAAGTTATTAGTTTTTTGGGGGGCTTCGACCTGATCGGGTGTCTGGGGTCCACAGACCACTCAGCTGTTTGACCCTAGACCCCCCAGGGGTGCTGCAGCTTGCCCCCCTAGCCCCCCCCCCCACACACACACATTTTTTTGTGTGCGTGTGCTGACTGTGGCCGGCACTCTTAGCATCCGGCCACTGTTAGCGCATCGCCCACCGCTGATCAGCTTCGGACCGCTGATCAGAGAGTTTGAATCAATTTTTTTTATTTTTTTGGGCTTTCATTTTTTTTATTCTGTTAGGTTTAGTGTTGGTTAGGGTAGGGTATAAGTGAATGTGAACACCCGTCTCCCCACACACATGCACACTAAATAAAGTTTTACACGCACGCACACACACACACACTATGGCCCACCAGAAGTTCTCCGACTACGAAAGCCCCAGTGAGGACGAGGATGACCCCACTTTCCTCTTTTCATCCACGTAATCCTCATCATCTAGTGATGATGAGCCCCCAAGGAGGCAGAGACAGGGGACCCCCATGCCAGTGACCCTGTGGCCCACACTAGTATGAGCAGCCCTGGGGCTCGTACTAGTTTTTCCGGCCCACCAGATAAGTCCACCTGAGCCCCCTACCAGTGAACTTGTCTGGTGTACCCCAGAGGATTTTGAGCCCGTTATTCCTGACTTTGATGGCCAACCAGGAATCCAGATTCCCACAGTGGGCTTCACTGAATATGACTGTTTTAGTTTTTTTTTCAGTGACCACTTTGTGAATATGATGGTGAAGCAAACAAACCTGTTCACCCAACAGTTCATTGCTCAACACCCGGGCTCCTTTTTGGCTAGGTCCGGTGGCTGGACTCTGGTCAGTGCAGCCGAGATGAGGATGTTTTGGGGCCTCGTGCCACACATGAGCCTAGTCAAAAAAAACGGTGTCAGGCAGTACTAGAGTGGGGACGTCTTCTACCAGACCCCACTCTACTGTATGGCCATGACATGTTCCCGTTTTGAGGCCATTCGGAAATGCCTGCATTATGCAAATAATGCAGCATGTCCCCCCAAAGTGATCCTGCCTATGATCGCCTGTACAAAATCAGGCCGGTCATCGATCACTTCAGGGCCAAATGTTTGGAGGCCTATGTACCTGGAAGGGAGGTCGCTGTTGATGAGTCTCTCATTGCTTTCAAGGGGAGACTCATTTTCCGCCAGTATGTTCCCTCTAAGCGGGCAAGGTATGGCGTGAAGCTGTACAAACTTTGTGAGAGTACCGCAGGGTACACTTACAAGTTTTGTGTGTACGAGGGGTGAGATTCCCGTATTGAACCCCCAGAATGTCCCCCCACTCTGGGTGTTAGCGGGAAACTTGTGTGGGACCTTATGCACCCACTGCTAGATAAGGCTTACCACCTGTACGTGGATAACTTTTATACTAGTATCCCCTTGTTCCAGTCCCTCGCTGCAAGATCCACGTCCTCTTGTGGGACCATGCGGAAAAATCAACTCGGCCTCCCTACCCACCCCCTCCAGGTACCTATCCTCAGGGGTGAGACCCGTGCCCTAACCAGTGGAAACCTGTTGCTAGTCAGATATAAGGACAAGAAGGATGTCCTTGTACTGTCCACAATTCATGGTAACAGCATCACCCCTGTCCCTGTGCGAGGTACCAAGGCAACAATCCTCAAGCCCGATTGTATCGTCGACTACAATTGGTATTTGGGAGGAGTTGATCTCTCTGATCAAGTCCTCGAGCCATATAACGCCATGGGCAAAACCCGGGCATGGTACAAAAAAGTTGCGGTCTACTTGGTACAGGTTGCCTTGTACAACTATTTTGTGCTGTCCCGGAGCGCTGGCAACAAAGGGAGATTCCTGCAGTTCTATGAGGCAGTCCTCAAGGCTCTGATCTTTTCTGACAGGGAAAGAGCAGGCCGGAGTACCTCGGGAACTGGAGGCGCCCGGATCGTCCCTGGCCAACACTTTCCAGGTGGGGTCCCCCATGCTGAAAAGAAGGGACGGTCCACAAAAAAGTGCAGAGTGTGTCACAGAGGGGGATACGGAAGGACACTACCACTTAGTGTGACACGTGCCCCGATCATCCGTGCCTCTGCATAGACGGTTGCTTCAGGGAGCACCACACTTCCATGGAGTACTAAATTTATAATCCCCTTCCCCAATTTTAATTCTATTTGGCCAAAGACAATCGCCCAGAAAAAAATAAATAAAACTATTGCTCTCAGAGTTTGGAGACACTAAAACTTTTTTTTTTTTATGATATTATTTTGTAAAACTAAAATAAATTAAAAAAGTATACATATTAGGTATCGCCGCGTCCTTAAGAACCTGAACCATAAAAATATCACATGACCTAACCCCTCAGATGAACACAGTCAAAAAAATAAAATAAAAACGTTGTCACAAAAAGTTTAATAACAAGCGATGAAAAAGTATTATGCACCCCAAAAGTACCAATAGTGCCAATAAAACCATCCTCTTATCCCGCAAAAAATGAGCCCGTAGCTAAGACAATCTGCTAAAAAAAAAAAAAAACGGACTCTCAGACTATGGAGATACTAAAATGGTTGTTTTTTTGTTTAAAAAAGGAGATTATAGTGTAAAACCTAAATAAATTTAAAAAGTAGACATATTAGGTATTGCAGCATCCGTAAGAATCTGCTCTATAAAAATAACACATGACCTGACCCCTCAGATGAACACAGTCAAAAAAATAAAATAAAAATTGTGTAAAAAAAGCCATTTTTTTTTTCACCTTACACCACAGAAAGTGTAATAGCAAGCGGTCAAAAAGTCATATGCACCCTAAAATAGCGCCAATAAAACCATCCTCTTATCCCGCAAAAAATGAGCTCCTACCTAAGACAATCCGCTAAAGACTAAAAAAAAATGTCTCTCAGACAATGGAGACACTAAAATGTTAGTTTTTTTGTTTAAAAAAGGATATTATAGTCTAAAACCTAAATTAATTTTAAAAAGTAGACATATTAGGTATTGCCGTGTCCATAAGAATCTGCTCTATAAAAATAACATGTGACCTAACCCCTCAAATGAACACACATTAAATAAAAACAGTGCCAAATGTTACATTTTAATCAATTTTTTCCATGAACAAAGCAAGGGTTAACAGCCAAACAAAACTCTATATTTATTGCCTTGATTCTGTAGTTTACAGAAACACCCCATATGTGGTCGTAAAATTCTGTATAGCCAAATGGCAGGGCACACAAGGAAAGGAGCGCCATATGGTTTTTGGAAAAAATAATGGCTGCACACACATATAAGCAGTAAAGCTGAGAAATGGGGATCATTCTAAATTCAAGTGGTATCATACCTACTATAAATGGATCAATAGAAGCTCTTAGTGCACATTTTGATCAAACTTGTGTCGGGCACATCTACCAAGCGTCAAGGTGGCTTCTGCAGAGGGGTCCCTATCACTAATATACCGCCTCTCTTGGACTTATTGAAGTCCACATTATCAGGGCAGTGAAGGAACCAGCTACATTTGTACTTTGCTCAGAAGCCCCAGGCAGATGGGCATGTGCTCAGTCTAAAAGAGGCGCTACCCTCAAATAAATATTACAAGAAAATTCAGACTGGCATATTCTTATTCATAGTCATAGGTGCATATCCATAAAGTTTGATCAAAATGTGTGCTAAGAGCTTCCATTGATCCATTTATAGTAGGTATGATACCACTTGAATTTAGAATGATCCCCATTTCTCAGCTTTACTGCTTATATGTGTGTGCAGCCATTATTTTTTCAGATTTTTTTTACGGTGTTCATCTGAGGGGTTAGGTCATGTGATATTTTTATAGAGCATGTTATTACGGACGCGGTGATGCCTAATATGTATACATTTTTTAATTTACTTAAGTTTTACACAATAAAACAAAAAAAATGATGTTTTAGTGTCTCCATATTCAGAGCCATAGTTTTTTTTATTTTTTGGGTGATTGTCTTAGGTAGGGGCTATTTTTTTGTGGGATGAGGTGACGGTTAGATTGGTACTATTTTGGTGGGAATATGCTTTTTTGATCGCTTGCTATTGTACTTTTAGTGATGTAAGTTGACAAAAAAAGGTTTATTTAGCACAGTTTTTATTTTTTCTGACCTTTTCCAATGGACCAAGCACCCTCCCCTCTTCAGAGCAGGGGGTGCCTGGTTGTCTCCCATTGACTGCCATTATACTCGGGTGCTCGGTCGAGCACACGAATATAGCAATGTGTTCGGGCCGAAAACCCAAACACCCGAATACTTTGGTGCTCTATCATCACTATTTATAAGTCTAGAGTCCACCAAATATGCAATCGAACTAGTAAAAGAAAGCCAAGAGTTATGCGCAAGAGGAAACCTGCGCCTTCATAAATTCATTACAAACAACAGAGAGGTAATGGAATCCATCAGTGACTCTGAACGTGCATCAACAATGAAAAATGTAGATCTCAATTATGATCATCCTCCAGTTCACAATGTACTTGGATTGGGATGGCATGTAGAGAATGGCGAGTTCTTCTTTGAAGTATCTATTGAAGAGAAAGTTGCAACTAGATGCACCATTCTTTCCTCAGTGGCTTCTATATATGATCCATTGGGATTCTTGGCCCCAGTAATCCTCAGAGCAAAATAAATACTACAAGAATTATGAAGACAGAAGTTGGGATGGGATGAGCCCATACCTGAAAATTTGAGGCCAAGGTGGGAGAGTTGAATAAGAGACTTGCAAAACTTGGGAGAAGTTCGGATACTCAGATGTTTTGTACCTCATGATTTCGGAAAGTACAAGAAAATAGAACTTCATTACTTTTCAAATGCCAGTAGTTATGGTTATGGTCAGTGCTCCTCCATCAGAGTGATAGGAGAATAAAAGATACACTGTGCCCTGGTTATGGGGAAGGCCAGAGTTGCACCTACCAGTATTCAGACAATACCAAGAATTGAACAGACAGCAGCCGTAGTTTCAGCATCAGTAAGCAAGTTTCTGAGAGAAGAATTGGAGTTAAAAATAGATGAATATTTTTTGACAGACTCACAAGTTGTCCTAGGATGCATAAACAACGAAGCTCGAAAATTCCATATCTTTGTCGCCAACAGAGTTTAGAAAATTCGGGAAATAACAAATCCAGAACATTGGCATCACATTGACACAAAGCATAACCCAGCAGATCATGCTTCAAGATGCCTAAATGTAACAGAATTGACAAATTCTAATTGGTTCGCAGGTCCATAGTTCCTTTGGGAAAAGTAAATCATGCCCAGTAAAGGTTACACAGAATTGTCTATGGGTATTCCAGAAGTAAAAGTTGTACAAACATTAAGCACTGCTGCCAAGTGTCAAGATGACATACTTGAAAGACTAGCCAGATTTTCAAAATGGAATACAGTCATAAACCTAGTAGCTCGAATTCAACGTTTGGAAAAGGGAGTCAGAAAGAAGGAATTGTTGAATGTAGAAGAAAGAATGAAAGCTGAAGAAACAGTTATAAGACTCATTCAACAGAGATTCTACAGTGAAGAGTTGAAGAGACTTAGTCAAGAGCCTAAAAGTCTTCCAAACAACCAACCATTGTAACAAGCTTAATCTTGTTCTGCAGGATGGTATACTGAAGGTGGGAGGGAGACTGGAAAATGCATTGTTACCTAGCAGAGTGAAGAATTCATCAATTCTACACAAAAACTCTACCATCACAAGATAAATTATTGATCACTACCACAATAAATCCTTGCATCAAGGAGGGAGTTATACCCAAAGCTGTTTGAGAAAAGGTGGTTACTGGATAGTGAAAGGAAGCAAAGTTATAGCAAAGTATATAAGTAAATGTGTAGTCTGCAGAAAGGCACGTAGACCTACCGAAGAGCAAAGAATGGGAGATTTACCGGCAGATCGTGTAAACCTACCACCACCATTTCTTTATAGCTGAATGAATTGTTTTGGCCCATTCATCACTAAACAGAACCGCAAGGAGTACAAGAGATATGAACTAATATTTACATGTCTAAGTTCCAGAGCAATTCACCTGGAAATGTTAGAGGATATGTCAACTGACGCATTCATCAATGCCTTGAGATGTCTCAAAGCCATTAGAGGTACTGTCAGTTTAGATCTGACCAAGGATCTAATTTTGTCGGAGCAAATAATGAATTGAAGAAAGTTCTAAAAGAGATCGATAAAGAAAAAGTAAAAAAAAAGAGTATTTGTTAGAGAAACAGTGTGATTTGCATATGAATCCTCCACGTGCAAGCCATACAGGAGGAGTTTGGGAAAGACAAATCAGAACTGTAAGAAATGTGTTAAGTTCAGTGTTGAAAAAGAACGCAGGAAGAATGGATGATGCTTCACTTAGGACCCTGTTCTATGAAGTAATGTCATCCACTTACAGTTGATAGCATCAATGATCCAACAAGTTTGGACCCTTTAGCCCCCAACAATCTACTTCACCTTAAGTCGGATTACATACAGCCACCACCTGGCAAGTTCACCAAAGAGGATTTATATGCCAAAAGGAGATGGCGAAGAGTTCAATATCTATCAGAACAGTTTTGGAATAGATGGAGGAAAGAGTACTTAGCCAATCTGATGCTAAGAAGTAAATGGCAAACACCCAGAAGAAATGTCCAAGTTGGTAACATAGTGTTAGTGAAAGAAGAAGATTTGCCTAGATGTCAATGAAAATTGGCCAAAGTTCTAGAAGTTCTAAAAGGATGAAGACAGACTAGTAAGAAGAATGTTGTTACAAATAGGAGACTCAAAACTTTACAAAAAAAGGAAAATGTCTCAATACTCCACTCAAGTTGGAACGTCCTATACAGAAGTTAGTTGTTGTACTTGAGTGATAAAAGACACCTGGAAGTTGAGAACCTGAAATTCCTCAAATTCATGTTTAAGTCCTACCACTAAGAACATAGAATTATAGGTAATTTTGGTTGGGAGTGTAGCTGGCCAGCTAAGACCTGTCCTAGGTTGCTAATATAGCTTGTGTGTTTATACAGCTAGACCTACCAATAACCTTAATACAGTTCCTATGTTTGGGTGTTAAAGACAAAAGCAGAGTTATTTACAGTGACTTCATGTTTGGATGTCATATAACTGTAATATTTTGTCTTCACAGAAGCAGAAAACATAGTATGCCTTTAAGATTCATTATAAAATGTAAGGTAAGCTCAATGACCTAGCAGAAACAACAGAAAGCATACAGTTAAACTGTTGGTGCTGGACAGGAGTCTTGATCAATCACAGCCAGCCTCACACACAGCAGGAGATTTGACCAATCACAGCCAGCCTCACACACAGCCTGTGTGGGAAATCCCCCTAGCAGGAGCTGCTAGAATCCTTACACCAGAGGAGAGGAGCTGAACAGACATTCAATCCACTAAGAGCTGTGTTTAATGGAAGCAAGAGGCCGAAATAGGTATTTAAAACAGTTATATAATGTTCCCACTGTTAATATAGTGATTAGAACTGTATACTGAACTGGTTTTATGTATGTTTACTTACAGTTCCACCATATAATCATACAAACAACAAACAACTTGCAAACGAACTGCTCATACCAAATAGCAAATTTTAATCTGCAAACTGCTGAAATCAATTGTATAGAGCAAACTACAAACCAAGTTGAGCAAATGAACTATTGGATAAATCTCAGAAATACCTCTCAGAAAGATTATAAAGTGCTTAAATAACTTAAAGTGCGAGTACAGACACTCAAGAGAGAAATATATCCACCATTTTATGTTGAATGACAAGATTGAACAGTTGAACCACCATCTTATGCATACCACCATTTTGTGATATCTTTTCAACATGTGTTATGTACCTGGACTATCTGCTGCTGAATAGTGTTGACCGTGAATATTCGAAAAGCAATTTTTTTTCGTGAATATCGGCACTTTGAGAATTCGCGAATATTTAGAATATAGTGCTATATATTCTGTAAGGGATCGCCTCTTATTCGGGGGTCATTCTCACAATGATCTTCATAACCACTTGGTTTCAGGTCCAAACAGTGCAATTTATTTTAAACTCTTCATACACAACATGGCATAAAACAAAAGCCTGCCCGTCTGGGCTCTACCTAAACATAATAAACATCGTATCCCTAACTCAGCTATACAATAGCGTTCCCACATGGAACCAGGTGTGGCTTACCCCAGACATATAGTCCACCAGCCCTCAGGCTGTAACAAATGCAGTAGCTTTGGAGGGGGTTGTGGTCTAGCAGTCCTCCTGACTCTGACCTATCAATGCTTGTTCCCAGGTGTCGCTGAGTCCCCCAAAGTCCAGGCTATTGCATAGCCTCGTGGCCCCTCAGCCTTGCCTAGCTGAGACCACACTGACAGAACCTCACCAGGCCTCTGTCTGCACACTCTCCAGAGTGAGACCCACCCAAGATCCAGTAGCAGGATTAAATAAGATCCCTGGACATGAGCATGCCCTAAGTCCCGGACTGGAACCTAAGGAAACAACACCTCACTGTTCTCACATTGCCACAATTCGTAATGATGAATATTCATTTTTTTTATCACAGTACATATCAGGTGATCATCCCTCCCTTCTTCTAGCTTGTGGGCCAATGAGAAGGCTTTGTCACAGCTTAGCAACATCCCTAGCAACCAATAAAAAAGTTGCCTACCCCACGCCGGTATTTTGCGCGCATTACGCGAATAATACATTGCCGATTTTTGCAATCAAGAATATAATCTTGAATTTGCGAATTCACAAATATATGACTAATATTCTGCAAAATATTCACGAAATATCGTGAATTTGCATATTGCACCTGCCGCTCATCACTACAGCGGAGGCGGCAGTGTTATATATGAAGAAAAGTTGAAGTTAGGCTACTTTCACACTGCCGTTTCTGGGTCCGCCTGTGAGATCCGTTTCAAGGCTCTCACAAGCGGCCCAAAATGGATCAGTCTCCATTCCGCTCTGGAGGCGGACACCAAAACGCTGCTTGCAGCGTTTTGGTGTCCGTCTGACAAAACTGAGCCAGACGGATTCATCCTGACTTACAATGTAAGTCAATGGGGATGGATCCATTTTTACTGACACAATATGGTGCAATTGAAAACGGATCCGCCTCCCATTGACTTTCAATGTAAGTCAAAACGGATCCGTTGCATTATCATGATAATGCAAACTGATCCGTTCTGAACGGATACAAGTGTTTGCATTATAGGTGCGGATGCATCTGTGTAGATACCAGACGGATCCGCACCTAAACGCAGGTATGAAAGTAGCCTTAATAAAGAAGTTTTTTCAAGCATTTGGTGTTCTCTTTAAACCTACTGTTTCCATAGAACGGTGCTAAAGGAATTAGAGAGTAATAAACTGTTTGGTTGGACTAAAAAGTCAGAGATATAAAAATTCTTCTAATGCCACAGCGCAAAAGGCACTTCATAGTGCTGTGCCTGCCACACTCCCTATGCGTGTTACTACAAGGTACAGTGTTCTACACCACTATAAAGGCTCTCAGCAGCCAGGAAATAGCATTTTTTTTACGCGATTCACCGCAAATATATTCAGATCGAAGCAAATTTTTCCTGAGAATTTGTCGAAGCGACCGAATCGAATTTTTTAAAAATTTGCTTATCTCTGTTGATGATCTATCTTAGGATAAGTGATCAATTGTTAAATCCTGGAGAACATGTTTAGGAGCTGTCCAAAAACATTTACTGATGTTTACCAGCTATGCTACTAGAAAATATAGACTAGCACATTCATAGTTGCAAAGCTAATATGCAGGAAGCAAACAAAAACAGGTATGGCAGCACAAAATTTCACATACAAACAATAAAACTGGGAAATAGGGATTATACTAAATTAAAGTGGTATTATACCTACTATAAATTAAAAAATAGAAGCTCTTTGCGCACAAAAATGTGCACAAAGAGCTTCTATATTTTTTTTTCATTTATAGTAGGTATAATACCACTTTAATTTAATATAAACCCTATTTTCCAGTTTTATTGTTTGTATGTGAAATTCTGTGCTGCCATACCTGTTTTTGTTTACCAACTATGAAAAGAATAAAGTCAGTCTACCCTAGTTCCTGCACAAAAGAAGGGGGTCTTTATGCCCATTATTAGACATGGTCCTCGACTGATTAGGGAGAACAGGTGGTGAGGAAGCAAAGAAGGAACGGGAAGAAGAGGAAAGAAGGGATAGGTAGGGAGTAAAATGTAAATAAAGTGGTGGACGGATCTAGGATACTGGTGTAGGATTTGTCAGTGGAGTACAGGACCTTGCTTGAGTGAATCGAGCTTGGGATCATAGATCCAAAGTTGATTCATTCAAAAATGTTTTTAATGCTGTTTCCGTACAGGATTGTATTCGCTCAGTGAAGCCAAACGTCATCTCGCCTGAAGACGTGCAAGATTTTGGTGAATTACTACTTATTACTGGTTAATTTGGTGAATTACTACTGTATTCCTAACTGTGTATTTAAAAACATTTTAAAATAGTAAACCGAAGTGGACTTTGGTACTGGCTAGTACCTCGGTACCAAGCCCACTTTGAATTCCTATCTTAAAATGGTTTTAAATGCACAGATAGTAATACAGACTATAACTCGGATCTACAAGCTTGCAACTGGTAAGGCCAGTTCATAGTGTTCGGTTTATTTAAAGTCTTGTCTCTCAGCTTCTTGCACATAACTACCTATTGAAGTAATAATTTTTTGGGAAAACAAGACCTTTTCGGAATTTCTGGGAAAACAGGACCTGACTATTACAGATGAGCAAAGTTCTTGAAAATTCAATCCAACTGCTTCGCTGAATTATACAAAAAAAAATTCACTTTGTGACAATTTACTTAGTCGCGAAGCGCATTTCTTTGTAAGCAGTGGTTGCAATAACAGGGAACAGCAATTGAGCTGCTCCACATCATTGTACCCCTCAGATGCTGCGTTCATCGCTGATCAGAACATCTGACATTAATATTAAGGTCTATATTAAAACAACAAAAAAAAAAATCATACCTACCTCATTTGATTGCGAAGAGCCCGTCGCCACCATTTTGATTGAAGATCCAGCACAAAATCTCATGCGGTGTGTGATGACGTCACTGTGCATACGATTTCGCTCGGGATCTTCAATCAAGATGGCAGGTTCTTCGCGCTCAAATGGATGAAGTGAGTATGATTTTTTTTTTTTACCCCATTTCAGGGAAAATTGATTTGTTACCACGAAGCAAGAGGAAATTCGGTTTCACTCAACATTACTGACTATAATAAAAAAAAATGTGATATATGAATTCAGCACACAATAATTTACAAAGACAAGATGGTATCCTGCAAGATAATTGCGACAAACTCCCCTCTTTTGAGGTTGCCACGAGTGCTTGGAGAGGACTACTTGCCAGCCTCTTACCATGTGATTATGGTCCCATGTTGTATGCACCGGTTTTATGCAATAGCGGCATAGTTATATAAATTCAGGTATTTTTCTGTCTTTGGAATTGTATTGTATGTTATGTGAGGGTACCCAGATAGCTAATTTTAGTGTATTTGTGTAGTCTGAGTGCCATTCACCTAATAATATGCACTCAGACTTGAGCTATCTGGGGATATGTTAAATGTCTGTGTTTACTGTAAGGGTTGTGACATTGTATGTTTAAATGGCGATTTCTGTCCTGTTGTCTCCACGTGTGTACTGGCGATTTCCTTTTGTCCTGAGAGATAATTGAATTGCTCCTTGGGTGTCTCCAGGGCAGAGAGGAGGAAACCATGATGCATTGTGGGGATGTATTGTGTCTGTGTATCCTGAATTGCTGCATATCTGTCCTGTGTCACAGTGTTCCTTCTGGTCCCCTAGGGGACCTGCATAAATACAGGCGGGTAGCCCTCAATAAAGAGTTCCTGTTTTACACTCAACATAGAGCCTCGTCTCATGTGTGTGGGGATTGCTATACGTGTATACTCCCCTGGCTATTACTCCTAGCTCTTGTAAGAGCTGTTCCTGGTTCCTGTGGTGATATCGGTGTCGAGCGGAGTGCTTGGAGTCCTCGGGGGGCACTGGGAGCATCTATCGATGGAGGTACCCGGTCGGGGTGCCAGGAGATCCGTTACATTTGGTGGCAAGCAGTGGGATGGCGTCCTAGTGCGAGGAGAAGCAGCTCAGAGACACCGGTAACGTGTGGAGTTACAAATTAAGGGCAACGCTAGCACTAGTGCAGCGCCCCTGGGAGCAGAGGTATCCAGCGACTTGGAGCAGACAAGTATGGAAGGCTCTGAAGATGACTGGCTGGCCGAGGTGAGGCAGTGAGTGGCCCAGTATGGAGATAATATGTCCATGGATATATACCAGGCCATCTGGAACCAGGTCACAGCCAAGCGACACACAAGGATGGAACGAGAATTCCGACTGGCGAAAGAGAGAGAAATTGCCCAGCGGTAGGAGTGATACAGCAGCCGAGCAGAGGCTGCATTCGAGGAGGTTAGCAGTCTCCCCCTGAGGCGGCCAGAGGAACCCGAAGTAGCGGTCCTCATAGACCGGTCCTGTGAGGAACCACAACAGGCAGGTGGAGACAGGACCAAGGGCTCTCCACCGGGATACTGGGCAGCTGGCCCAGACCCTCAGCAGCAGCCGGAGTTGCCAGGTGTGGACGCAGGTGGTCCTTACTCACAAATGTTGAGGGACCTCACAGACTGGTCCTGGGAGGACCCACAGATGGCAGGTGGAGATGGGACCGAGGTCTCTCTACCGGTCCTACAGGGATGCTGGGCCGCCTGCCCAGATCTCCAACGGCAGTGCATATCACAGGGAGAGGAGACAACCGGTCTCTCTCCCCAGCGGCAACCTGAGTTCCAGGGGGAGGAGATGCTGGGTCCCTCTGTTCTACAGCAACCAGAGTCCTGGGGAGGAGAGGCAACCGGGCCTCACCTTCCAACAGCAGCCAGAGATACCGGGAAAAGGGGAACACAAACACCTCTACACGGGAGCAGATAAGACCGCGGGCTCGGTGCCAGTCCTACAGGGATGCTGGACCGTCGGTCCAGATCCCCAGCCATCTCCGCAGGGATACCAGGAGGAGGAGGTAAGCGAGCCCTCCCCTTCCCAGCTACTTCCCAACCGAGTTCTGGGGGCAGGGGATGAGCCTGCGATACCCACTGATCCCTTCCCAGCGGAAGAGCTGGCATCCGGGCAGAGCACCGCTAGCCTCTGCTCCACCAACCCCCTTGTTACAGGGCTGGCTTGCACCCCCCCTCACCCCAGAAGAAGAGCTGGCATCAGGGCAGAGAGCCGCTAGCCTCTGCTCCACCGACCCCCTTGTTACAGGACTGCATTGTACCCCCCTCGCCCCAGCAGAAGTGCTGGCATCAATGCAGAAAACCGCTGGCCGCTGTTCCCCAAGTAGCCCCAGCGGTTTGCCTAGCTGCACCAGGGAGACTGAGGATGCAGAACTGTTTCACCACAACCTGGGACCTACAGACCAGCACTGTCCCTGGTGGGTGAGCTACCCTGTTAACTATATACTGTGGGTGGGCAACTCTGCTAATGTTTCTTTGTGGGGGAGCTTCCCGACTAATCTAGGTACTGACCGACAGGAGGTCAGATACCTGTTTAGTCTTAACCCCAAAAGGAATATATGTGACAAACTCCCCTCTTTTGAGGTTGCCACGAGTGCTTGGAGAGGACTACTTGCCAGCCTCTTACCATGTGATTATGGTCCCATGTTGTATGCACCGGTTTTATGCAATAGCGGCATAGTTATATAAGTTCATGTATTTTTCTGTCTTTGGAATTGTATTGTATGTTATGTGAGGGTACCCAGATAGCTAATTTTAGTGTATTTGTGTAGTCTGAGTGCCATTCACCTAATAATATGCACTCAGACTTGAGCTATCTGGGGATATGTTAAATGTCTGTGTTTACTGTAAGGGTTGTGACATTGTATGTTTAAATGGTGATTTCTGTCATGATTTCTGTCCTGTTGTCTCCACATGTGTATTGGCGATTTCCCTTTGTCCTGAGAGATAATTGAATTGCTCCTCGGGTGTCTCCAGGGCAGAGAGGAGGAAACCATGATGCATTGTGGGGATGTATTATGTCTGTGTATCCTGAATTGCTGCATATCTGTCCTGTGTTACAGTCTTCCTTCTGGTCCCCTAGGGGTGTGTCCACCAGATGGGGACCTGCATAAATACAGGCGGGTAGCCCTCAATAAAGAGTTCCTGTTTTACACTCAACATAGAGCCTCGTCTCATGTGTGTGGGGATTGCTATACCTGTATACTCCCCTGGCTATTACTCCTAGCTCTTGTAAGAGCTGTTCCTGGTTCCTGTGGTGATATCAGTGTCGAGCGGAGTGCTTGGAGTCCTCGGGAGGCACTGGGAGCATCTATCGACTGAGGTACCCGGTCGGGGTGCCAGGAGATCCGTTACAATGATATAGACCAGTGTTAACCCACCATAATTGTTACCCATGAAATTCATTACTGCAGTTTCTACATACAATCTAAAGGTTCATTTACATGAACTGATGCAAAAGAGCAATTATTGGGAGTAAACCTTTTAGTCCCAATCATTGTCTGCTCATTCAAATGCACAGTCCATGCAACTGCAACTATTCATCCCCATACAGATTCATTATTTGTCAGCAGCACACTTCGGTTCACATGTTGTGGAGGTGTTCTGCCGACAAACAATAATTTCAAGCATTTACTTGTTTGTTGAGTGTTTGGCAGCAATGCTGCATAACTATCCCAATCTTCTGCCAGTAAAAGGGCCCAGGGAGACAGCAGGGAGCTGTTGTACTTATGGGGCCCCTATGCAGGGCCGGCTCCAGGTTCATGTGGGCCCTTGGGCGATAAATCCCAGTGGGCCCCCATGAGGCATTTTTTTACATTGACATGTCCCCCTGTGGCTCCCACACGGTATAATGACCCCCAGTGGCCCCTATACAGTATAATGACTACTAGTGGCCCTTCACACAGTATAATGACTACTAGTGGCCCTTCACACAGTATAATGAACCCCCAATTCCCCCCCACTGTATAATGACCTCCTGTGGCCCTGCATTCAGAATAATAACCCCCAGTCGCCCCCATTCAGAATAATGACCGCCAGTAGCCCCCATTCAGAATAATGACCCCCAGTAGCCCCCACACTGGGGAAATACTGTATGGAGGGGGCTCTGGGGGTCATTATACTGAATGGAGGGTCATTGGTGATCATTATACTAAATGGGGGACACTGGGGGTCATTATACTATGTAAAGGGCCCTCACAGTATAATGACCCCACAGTGACCCTCCATTCAGAATAATGACCCCCAGTCGCCACCACACTGGGGGTTATACTGTATGGAGGGGGCACGAGGGGTTATTATATTTAATGGGGGCTCTGGTGGTCATTATGCTAAATGGAGGGTCAATGGGGATCATTATACTAAATGGGGGGCACTGGGAGTCATTATACTGTGTAAGGGGCCCTCACAGTGTGATGAATGACCCCCCAGTGGCCCCCTAACATACCTATCATTGCTGGAGAGCCGGTGGTCCTGTCCATCACTAAGCGCAGCTCCCTGCGCTCCTTCTCTCCGGCGGCCTCTGCAGCAGTGAGCCAGGCCTGGAGGAGAGAAGGAGCTGTGCAGTGATGTAGCTAGAACTGACTGGGCCCCACAGCAAATTTTAGTACGCCCCCCTCCCCCCCAATGTGTGTTCACATCAGTTTTTCCTATCGGTTTGATGTATACAAATGTGCAGCACTCCACGTTTTTGTATCCTGCACCGTCAAGTAAAAAATGCATACGTTAACGTATGTTTTTTCTACCATGGAACTGTATGGTGAATGGACGCCACTGTACGGCATCAGTCTGAGGCATCTGTTAACGCATACATTTTTGGTATACATTAAATGGATGGCACAAATGGGATGTGAACCCAGCCCTAGTGTCAGAATAAGGACCAGTACACAGCGGAGCGGAGAGGGGAGGCCGCCATGTACTGACAGAGCGCTACCTGGTCCTGGTGGTCATGGATGAGGACTGTGTTTCCCAAGGATCATTTTCTACTGGGAAATACAGGGCACAGTATAATGCACTAGAATCTATATAATATAAAGATATTAGCCCTAACCCCAAATAATAATACAATTAGGGGGTCATTTATTATATAGAAATACGTCTATATTAGGCGTATTTCTGACACAGATTGTGGCGCAAAGGTCCTTAGCACCGCAATCTGTATCTTTTCCTGCTCATGCCAGGTCTAAAAAAAGTGGTGTGGGCATGGAAGGGGATACAGTTATGGCCATGCAGTTATTGGATACCACCGCCATATAGTGATAACACCGCCATACAATGGTAAATCCACCATACAGTGACCGGATAAAAGGGTATAAGAGGGCACAGTACAGCACTGCACAGGGTGTGGTAAGAGGGCAGAATGCAGGGTATAAAGGGGCACAGTACGGGGTGGGGGGCACAGTCACATGACCCTGTGACGTTAGAAGGTCCTTATGCACATGAGATTTTAATATGAGTTAATATAAAAATACCATCTCCTCAGCTGGTACAGTATTACACTGCCGATTTTCCGAACAAAAAGCAGCGCATAATACACACCATATACGTATACCCTATTAGGTCTCATACAGATAGTTACCCCATCCCACCCCTTACAAAATTTAGAAGGCTCTAGGTGTGGCGCTTTTTTCCCCCCATAAGCATCTCCACAGGACTTAGAAAGCACAT
Organism: Bufo gargarizans; assembly: GCF_014858855.1. NCBI lineage: Eukaryota > Metazoa > Chordata > Amphibia > Anura > Bufonidae > Bufo > Bufo gargarizans. The sequence goes on from NC_058083.1 coordinate 171,259,069, forward strand.
AGTACAAAGTGCAGCAGGAATACATGAAAAAAATAAAACCACCAAAATGCCAGTCAAAACAAAACAAAATAAAACTCGTTTAACATTAAATGTGTTCAGCAAATGCTTATAAACGTTGACAAGATAGTGGGCAGATTTAGGGTACCTGTACATGTTGCGGATCACACATTTTTCCCCTCACGGATTCTCTTGCGGAAACAATGCAGAGTAAAAGCCTCATTCACAAGTCAGTGTTTTGGTCAGTGATTTCCATCATGCGAGCCAAAACCAGGATTGGAGCCTCCACAGACATAAGATAAGGCTCATACCCACGGCCGTGTGCCGGCCGGGCCCGTGCTGCGGTCCTCAATGCACAGGCACGACCGTGGGGCAGCCGCATGCAGATCGTGGACCCATTCACTTGAATGGGGTCCACGATCTGCATCCAACAGTCCGCACCGCAAAAAAGTTGTACTTTTTTGCGGTGCGGAGGCACGGCCAGAAACACCATCCGTGGGGTTCCAAACCGTGCCTCTGTTCTGCATCTCAGTGATTGCGGACCCATTGAAGAGAATGGGTCCGCGATCCATGGTGCAGGGTGCACACAGCCAATGCCTGTGTATTGCGGACCCCCTGTATGCGGGCCGCAATCCGGCAACAGCCGTGTGCATGAGCCCTAAAGGAAAGATCTGCACCTGTTCTGTGTTTAGAGCCGCACCTGGTTTGGGCTGAAAATCACTGATGGAAATCACTGACCAAACACTGACTCTTTGAATGAGGCATAATACAGTACCAGCAAAATAAATGAGATTGGATTTTTTTTCCCATACGGAAATTGACCTGCTGTTTAGATTTGAAATCAGAGGCATATCAATTCTTTTTGTGGTTCTTTTGTGCGGATTTCACCCTTTTCAATGCAAGGAGGAGATATGCGGAAAATCCGCACCAAAGGCCACAAGTAACACATGCAGTTTTTGGTGCAGGAAAGCACAGAAATCTATGTGAAAAACTGAGCAGATTTTCTGTTTTCAAAATCGCAGCTGTGTGCAGCTAGCCTTAGGCTTCTTGCACACACGGCACCGGACCGTGTGCACTCCTCATCACGGATGCGGACCCATTAACTTGAATCCGCAAATCCAGAGATGCGGTGTGGAACAGAACATTAGCACTGAACGGAAGCACTCCGTTCCGTGCTTCCGTTCCGCAAAAAATAATAGAACTTGCTCTATCGTTTTGCAGAACAGACGGATCGCGGACCCACGATCCGCATGCGGCTGCTCCACGGTCGGTGCCCGTGCATTGTGGATCGCAATTTGCAGTCTGCAGCACTGGCATGGCCAGCACACGGTCGTGGTGCCAGGTCCAAAAAAAAGTGGTGTGGGCAGGGAAGGGGATACAGTTATGGCCATGCAGTTATTGGATACCACCGCCATATAGTGATAACACCGCCATACAATGGTAAAACCACCATACAGTGACCGGATAAAAGGTGTGGTAAGAGGGCACAATGCAGGGTATAAAGGGGCACAGTACGGGGTGGGGGGCACAGTCACATGACCCTGTGACGTTAGAAGGTCCTTATGGTGAATGCTGTTCAGATGCCACCATAATAAGAGGCAGAGGAGTGAGACAGGGGCCCTGGATGGACAGGTGGGGTGAACACAGCAAGTAGGTGGAAGGGGCTCTGAGGGGGATTCATACAAGAAGTAGGGGCAGGAGATCTGTGCAGGGCAGCAACAGGAGATCGGAGGGTGAAACAGGAGCTCTGGATACATGAGGGAGGAAAGGAGACAGCAGGGGCCCCATGAGGATGAGATAGGACAGGATATGTGAGAGGGGGGGCAGGTGTCATGGAGGCAAACTGCTTAATAAAACAGTAACACAACTAAATAGAATGAAGCAGCATCCAGCAGCAGATTGAAGAGTCCCCCCCTTTCCTTCTGTCCCACAGACAAGAGACAGTCACAGTGCAGACTCACTCACACAGACTGTCTTCTCACTTCTCTGCTCCAGCTCCAGCCCTGCGGTCTCTCCTCAGGCAGCATGTGTTCTGTGTAGAGGGGGCGTGTCCTGTGTAGAGGGGCATGTCCTGTGTAGAGGGGGCGTGTCTGAGTCTCTGCAGCTCAGAGGGCCCACCAGAGGGGTACTGCGTAAGTGAAATGACAGCAGTGAGAGCTCCCATCTGTATTGATGGAAGTGCTCATAGCAGCTCAGTGGGCCCCCCCAGGAGCATTGGGCCCCGGCACTTGCCCGGGGATGCCGGGTTGTGACTATGCAGCTGCATATATGAAATGTCTGCCCCTGGCACGAAGTGTTTTACATATTTTTTTTACTTTCCTTGATCATTTTCAAAAGTATGTTGCGTTGTGCCATACATAGCAACAGTTGAAAAAAATGTGCCAAATGCATTATTGCCATTTTTGTGTATTTCTATGAAGTATGCCAGCCATGAGTTGGCGCAAAGAACAAAGTTGTACTATTTTACCTTTCCACATTGCACCATTTTGATAACTTTAAAACAGTATGTGCCAATGATATATTTTATAACAATAATAATTCATCTCCCTGTTCTCCCCAATTAATTTCTGAAGGTGTTTTGTGTCTAGTAGAAATTATTTTTGCAATATAAATATAATGCAGCCTTTTGAAGTTAAAACATTACAGGCAACAGAGTCATCATTGATTGACTATATTGAATTAAAAACTTTTTATAATTTTGCTGTTTTTGTAGTTGACTAATTTGTTCCATGATTTCCTTTTGATCTTCAGAGCTCTGTACCGCATGAGCTATCGTGAAAACAGATGTTGCTAAAACCTTGCTCAAACTAACTACAACAAATACACATAAAACAACATTGCATAAAATAGGCACGTTTAATTAACATAAGAATAGCAACAAAACTGTGGCAGAAATGACTGTGAAATTACAAATCAAGTAGTGATGATCGAGAATGCTCGGCCGAACATGCTCGGCACATGGCAGTATTTGGCCGAATACCGCATGTGCTCGAGCGCAATGCTCAAGTCTCCGCCCCGCACTTTTCTTAATAAACGTGTAGGTAAGTACTACCCTCACACTAATGCCGGAGCCATGTTGGCTACTGGCATTACAGTGATTGGCTGGCCGAAACGCGTCATCAGGTGCCATATAGCACCCGGTGACGCATGTTCGGCTCATTCTTAAAAATATTATTAACACCAAAACTTTTCAGAGACCCAAAAGTCCTTATAAGGACTATTGTGTGTGGCAGCAGCAATCTATATTTTTTGCACAACCTGCGCTAAATAGCTAAAACTTTACAGTCCCAAACGTCCTTCTACGGACTATTGTGTGTGGCAGCAATATCTATTTTAAGCGCATCCTGCGCTAAATAGCTTATAATAGTTAGGCCTCTGCAGACAGTGACATTAGCTGTGCTACATCTCCAGTGTAAAGTGTGCGCATCCCAAAAATATCTGACATCCAGTGTCCTTTTTCCGTAGACGGTGTCGACAGCGGACAGTGACATTAGCTGCACCACATCTCCAGAGTAAAGCTTGCACATCCTAAAAATATCTGACATCCAGTGTACTTTTTCTGTAGACGGTGTCCGCTGCGGACAGTGACATTAGCATAATCGATACAATTGAACAACCTATCAAGATTGAATGTGTGCAACACAACATTAATAATTACCAAAACCAAGACACATATAATGTATTAACAAATTGTATTTATTACAAATCAATTAAATATTACTAGGGATGAGCGAACTCGAACTGTATAGTTCGGGTTCGTACCGAATTTTGGGGTGTCCGTGACACGGACCCGAACCCGGACATTTTCGTAAAAGTCCGGGTTCGGGTTCGGTGTTCGTCGCTTTCTTGGCGCTTTTGTGACGCTTTCTTGGCGCTTTTTGAAAGGCTGCAAAGCAGCCAATCAACAAGCGTCATACTACTTGCCCCAAGAGGCCATCACAGCCATGCCTACTATTGGCATGGCTGTGATTGGCCAGAGCACCATGTGACCCAGCCTCTATTTAAGCTGGAGTCACATAGCGCCGCCCGTCACTCTGCTCTGATTAGCGTAGGGAGAGGTTGCGGCTGCGACAGTAGGGCGAGATTAGGCAGATTAACTCCTCCAAAGGACTTGATTAACTGATCGATCTGCAGCTGTGGATCATTGAGCTGCTGATCCTCAATTGCTCACTGTTTTTAGGCTGCACAGACCGTTTGTCAGTCTCATTTTTCTGGGGTGATCGGCGGCCATTTTGTGTCTTGTGGTGCGCCAGCACAAGCTGCGACCAAGTGCATTTAACCCTCAATGGTGTGGTTGTTTTTTGGCTAAAGCCTACATCAGGGTGAAGCTGTCACACCAAGTGCATTTAACCAGCAATAGTCTGTTCATTTTTTGGCCATATACAAAATCAGGGGCAAGCTGCGCCTGTCACCAAGTGCATTTAACCCTCAATGGTGTGGTTGTTTTTTGGCTAAAGCCTACATCAGGGTGAAGCTGTCACACCAAGTGCATTTAACCAGCAATAGTCTGTTCATTTTTTGGCCATATACAAAATCAGGGGCAAGCTGCGCCTGTCACCAAGTGCATTTAACCCTCAATGGTGTGGTTGTTATTTGGCTAAAGCCTACATCAGGGTGAAGCTGTCACACCAAGTGCATTTAACCAGCAATAGTCTGTTCATTTTTTGGCCATATACAAAATCAGGGGCAAGCTGCGCCTGTCACCAAGTGCATTTAACCCTCAATGGTGTGGTTGTTATTTGGCTAAAGCCTACATCAGGGTGAAGCTGTCACACCAAGTGCATTTAACCAGCAATAGTCTGTTCATTTTTTGGCCATATACAAAATCAGGGGCAAGCTGCGCCTGTCACCAAGTGCATTTAACCCTCAATGGTGTGGTTGTTATTTGGCTAAAGCCTACATCAGGGTGAAGCTGTCACACCAAGTGCATTTAACCAGCAATAGTCTGTTCATTTTTTGGCCATATCCCAGTCTAATTCTGTCACTAAATCCATACCGGTCACCCAGCGCCTAAATACTAGGCCTCAAATTTATATCCAGCTAAATCTGTCCCTAGTGCTGTAGCTGGGCGAGTTATTTAGTGTCCGTTCAAGCACATTTCTTGTTCTGGGTTGAAATACAATTCTCAATTTAGCAATTTCATAATTTAGTGGTTCCTGCTATATCAGAGCTCTTTGAAATCTATCCCAAAAAGGGTATATAATATTGAAGGTGCACATAGGGTCATTCAGAGTAACTTCACACACACCCGCTACTGTGTATTTCCAAGTCTAATTCTGTCACTAAATCCATACCGGTGACCCAGCGCCTAAATACTAGGCCTCAAATTTAATTCCCTCTAAATCTCTCGTTACCCACCGCTGTACTGTTGTTGCTGGGCAAGATATTTAGTGTCCGTCAAAGCACATTTTTGTTCTGGGTTGAAGTACAATTCCCAATTTAGCAATTTCATAATTTAGTGGTTTCTGCTATATCAGAGCTATTTGAAATCTATCCCTAAAAGGGTATATAATATTGAAGGTGCACATAGGGTCATTCAGAATAACTTCACACACACGCTTCTGTGCATTTCCAAGTCTAATTCTGTCACTAAATCCATACCGGTGACCCAGCGCCTAAATACTAGGCCTCAAATTTAATTCCCTCTAAATCTCTCGTTACCCACCGCTGTACTGTTGTTGCTGGGCAAGATATTTAGTGTCCGTCAAAGCACATTTTTTGTTCTGGGTTGAAGTACAATTCCCAATTTAGCAATTTCATAATTTAGTGGTTTCTGCTATATCAGAGCTATTTGAAATCTATCCCTAAAAGGGTATATAATATTGAAGGTGCACATAGGGTCATTCAGAATAACTTCACACACACGCTTCTGTGCATTTCCAAGTCTAATTCTGTCACTAAATCCATACCGGTGACCCAGCGCCTAAATACTAGGCCTCAAATTTAATTCCCTCTAAATCTCTCGTTACCCACCGCTGTACTGTTGTTGCTGGGCAAGATATTTAGTGTCCGTCAAAGCACATTTTTGTTCTGGGTTGAAGTACAATTCCCAATTTAGCAATTTCATAATTTAGTGGTTTCTGCTATATCAGAGCTATTTGAAATCTATCCCTAAAAGGGTATATAATATTGAAGGTGCACATAGGGTCATTCAGAATAACTTCACACACACCCGCTACTGTGTATTTCCAAGTCTAATTCTGTCACTAAATCCATACCGGTGACCCAGCGCCTAAATACTAGGCCTCAAATTTAATTCCCTCTAAATCTCTCGTTACCCACCGGTGTACTGTTGTTGCTGGGCAAGATATTTAGTGTCCGTCAAAGCACATTTTTTGTTCTGGGTTGAAGTACAATTCCCAATTTAGCAATTTCATAATTTAGTGGTTTCTGCTATATCAGAGCTATTTGAAATCTATCCCTAAAAGGGTATATAATATTGAAGGTGCACATAGGGTCATTCAGAATAACTTCACACACACGCTTCTGTGCATTTCCAAGTCTAATTCTGTCACTAAATCCATACCGGTGACCCAGCGCCTAAATACTAGGCCTCAAATTTAAATCCCTCTAAATCTCTCGTTACCCACCGCTGTACTGTTGTTGCTGGGCAAGATATTTAGTGTCCGTCAAAGCACATTTTTTGTTCTGGGTTGAAGTACAATTCCCAATTTAGCAATTTCATAATTTAGTGGTTTCTGCTATATCAGAGCTATTTGAAATCTATCCCTAAAAGGGTATATAATATTGAAGGTGCACATAGGGTCATTCAGAATAACTTCACACACACGCTTCTGTGCATTTCCAAGTCTAATTCTGTCACTAAATCCATACCGGTGACCCAGCGCCTAAATACTAGGCCTCAAATTTAAATCCCTCTAAATCTCTCGTTACCCACCGCTGTACTGTTGTTGCTGGGCAAGATATTTAGTGTCCGTCAAAGCACATTTTTTGTTCTGGGTTGAAGTACAATTCCCAATTTAGCAATTTCATAATTTAGTGGTTTCTGCTATATCAGAGCTATTTGAAATCTATCCCTAAAAGGGTATATAATATTGAAGGTGCACATAGGGTCATTCAGAATAACTTCACACACACGCTTCTGTGCATTTCCAAGTCTAATTCTGTCACTAAATCCATACCGGTGACCCAGCGCCTAAATACTAGGCCTCAAATTTAAATCCCTCTAAATCTCTCGTTACCCACCGCTGTACTGTTGTTGCTGGGCAAGATATTTAGTGTCCGTCAAAGCACATTTTTTGTTCTGGGTTGAAGTACAATTCCCAATTTAGCAATTTCATAATTTAGTGGTTTCTGCTATATCAGAGCTATTTGAAATCTATCCCTAAAAGGGTATATAATATTGAAGGTGCACATAGGGTCATTCAGAATAACTTCACACACACGCTTCTGTGCATTTCCAAGTCTAATTCTGTCACTAAATCCATACCGGTGACCCAGCGCCTAAATACTAGGCCTCAAATTTAAATCCCTCTAAATCTCTCGTTACCCACCGCTGTACTGTTGTTGCTGGGCAAGATATTTAGTGTCCGTCAAAGCACATTTTTTGTTCTGGGTTGAAGTACAATTCCCAATTTAGCAATTTCATAATTTAGTGGTTTCTGCTATATCAGAGCTATTTGAAATCTATCCCTAAAAGGGTATATAATATTGAAGGTGCACATAGGGTCATTCAGAATAACTTCACACACACGCTTCTGTGCATTTCCAAGTCTAATTCTGTCACTAAATCCATACCGGTGACCCAGCGCCTAAATACTAGGCCTCAAATTTAAATCCCTCTAAATCTCTCGTTACCCACCGCTGTACTGTTGTTGCTGGGCAAGATATTTAGTGTCCGTCAAAGCACATTTTTTGTTCTGGGTTGAAGTACAATTCCCAATTTAGCAATTTCATAATTTAGTGGTTTCTGCTATATCAGAGCTATTTGAAATCTATCCCTAAAAGGGTATATAATATTGAAGGTGCACATAGGGTCATTCAGAATAACTTCACACACACGCTTCTGTGCATTTCCAAGTCTAATTCTGTCACTAAATCCATACCGGTCACCCAGCGCCTAAATACTAGGCCTCAAATTTATATCCCGCTGATTTTGAATACAATACATTGGGCCAAATAATATATTTGTTGTTGTGGTGAACCATAACAATGAGAAAAACATCTAGTAAGGGACGCGGACGTGGACATGGTCGTGGTGGTGTTAGTGGACCCTCTGGTGCTGGGAGAGGACGTGGCCGTTCTGCCACATCCACACGTCCTAGTGTACCAACTACCTCAGGTCCCAGTAGCCGCCAGAATTTACAGCGATATATGGTGGGGCCCAATGCCGTTCTAAGGATGGTAAGGCCTGAGCAGGTACAGGCATTAGTCAATTGGGTGGCCGACAGTGGATCCAGCACGTTCACATTATCTCCCACCCAGTCTTCTGCAGAAAGCGCACAGATGGCGCCTGAAAACCAACCCCATCAGTCTGTCACATCACCCCCATGCATACCAGGGAAACTGTCTCAGCCTCAAGTTATGCAGCAGTCTCTTATGCTGTTTGAAGACTCCGCTGGCAGGGTTTCCCAAGGGCATCCACCTAGCCCTTCCCCAGCGGTGAAAGACATAGAATGCACTGACGCACAACCACTTATGTTTCCTGATGATGAGGACATGGGAATACCACCTCAGCATGTCTCTGATGATGACGAAACACAGGTGCCAACTGCTGCGTCTTTCTGCAGTGTGCAGACTGAACAGGAGGTCAGGGATCAAGACTGGGTGGAAGACGATGCAGGGGACGATGAGGTCCTAGACCCCACATGGAATGAAGGTCGTGCCACTGACTTTCACAGTTCGGAGGAAGAGGCAGTGGTGAGACCGAGCCAACAGCGTAGCAAAAGAGGGAGCAGTGGGCAAAAGCAGAACACCCGCCGCCAAGAGACTCCGCCTGCTACTGACCGCCGCCATCTGGGACCGAGCACCCCAAAGGCAGCTTCAAGGAGTTCCCTGGCATGGCACTTCTTCAAACAATGTGCTGACGACAAGACCCGAGTGGTTTGCACGCTGTGCCATCAGAGCCTGAAGCGAGGCATTAACGTTCTGAACCTGAGCACAACCTGCATGACCAGGCACCTGCATGCAAAGCATGAACTGCAGTGGAGTAAACACCTTAAAACCAAGGAAGTCACTCAGGCTCCCCCTGCTACCTCTTCTGCTGCTGCCGCCTCGGCCTATTCTGCTGCTGCCGCCTCGGCCTCTTCCTCCGCCTCTGGAGGAACGTTGGCACCTGCCGCCCAGCAAACAGGGGATGTACCACCAACACCACCACCACCACCTCCGTCACCAAGCGTCTCAACCATGTCACACGCCAGCGTTCAGCTCTCCATCTCACAAACATTTGATAGAAAGCGTAAATTCCCACCTAGCCACCCTCGATCCCTGGCCCTGAATGCCAGCATTTCTAAACTACTGGCCTATGAAATGCTGTCATTTAGGCTGGTGGACACAGACAGCTTCAAACAGCTCATGTCGCTTGCTGTCCCACAGTATGTTGTTCCCAGCCGGCACTACTTCTCCAAGAGAGCCGTGCCTTCCCTGCACAACCAAGTATCCGATAAAATCAAGTGTGCACTGCGCAACGCAATCTGTAGCAAGGTCCACCTAACCACAGATACGTGGACCAGTAAGCACGGCCAGGGACGCTATATCTCCCTAACTGCACACTGGGTAAATGTAGTGGCAGCTGGGCCCCAGGCGGAGAGCTGTTTGGCGCACGTCCTGCCGCCGCCAAGGATCGCAGGGCAACATTCTTTGCCTCCTGTTGCCACCTCCTCCTTCTCGGCTTCCTCCTCCTCTTCTTCCACCTGCTCATCCAGTCAGCCACACACCTTCACCACCAACTTCAGCACAGCCCGGGGTAAACGTCAGCAGGCCATTCTGAAACTCATATGTTTGGGGGACAGGCCCCACACCGCACAGGAGTTGTGGCGGGGTATTGAACAACAGACCGACGAGTGGTTGCTGCCGGTGAGCCTCAAGCCCGGCCTGGTGGTGTGTGATAATGGGCGAAATCTCGTTGCAGCTCTGGGACTAGCCAATTTGACGCACATCCCTTGCTTGGCGCATGTGCTGAATTTGGTGGTGCAGAAGTTCATTCACAACTACCCCGACATGTCAGAGCTGCTGCATAAAGTGCGGGCCGTCTGTTCGCGCTTCCGGCGTTCACATCCTGCCGCTGCTCGCCTGTCTGCGCTACAGCGTAACTTCGGCCTTCCCGCTCACCGCCTCATATGCGACGTGCCCACCAGGTGGAACTCCACCTTGCACATGCTGGACAGACTGTGCGAGCAGCAGCAGGCCATAGTGGAGTTTCAGCTGCAGCACGCACGGGTCAGTCGCACTACAGAACAGCACCACTTCACCACCAATGACTGGGCCTCCATGCGAGACCTGTGTGCCCTGTTGCGCTGTTTCGAGTACTCCACCAACATGGCCAGTGGCGATGACACCGTTATCAGCGTTACAATACCACTTCTATGTCTCCTTGAGAAAACACTTAGGGCGATGATGGAACAGGAGGTGGCCCAGGAGGAGGAGGAGGAGGATGAGGAAGAGGGGTCATTTTTAGCACTTTCAGGCCAGTCTCTTCGAAGTGACTCAGAGGGAGGTTTTTTGCAACAGCAGAGGCCAGGTACAAATGTGGCCAGCCAGGGCCCACTACTGGAGGACGAGGAGGACGAGGATGAGGAGGAGGTGGAGGAGGATGAGGATGAAGCATGGTCACAGCGGGGTGGCACCCAACGCAGCTCGGGTCCATCACTGGTGCGTGGCTGGGGGGAAAGGCAGGACGATGACGATACGCCTCCCACAGAGGACAGCTTGTCCTTACCCCTGGGCAGCCTGGCACACATGAGCGACTACATGCTGCAGTGCCTGCGCAACGACAGCAGAGTTGCCCACATTTTAACCTGTGCGGACTACTGGGTTGCCACCCTGCTGGATCCACGCTACAAAGACAATGTGCCCACCTTACTTCCTGCACTGGAGCGTGATAGGAAGATGCGCGAGTACAAGCGCACGTTGGTAGACGCGCTACTGAGAGCATTCCCAAATGTCACAGGGGAACAAGTGGAAGCCCAAGGCCAAGGCAGAGGAGGAGCAAGAGGTCGCCAAGGCAGCTGTGTCACGGCCAGCTCCTCTGAGGGCAGGGTTAGCATGGCAGAGATGTGGAAAACTTTTGTCAACACGCCACAGCTAACTGCACCACCACCTGATACGCAACGTGTTAGCAGGAGGCAACATTTCACTAACATGGTGGAACAGTACGTGTGCACACCCCTCCACGTACTGACTGATGGTTCGGCCCCATTCAACTTCTGGGTCTCTAAATTGTCCACGTGGCCAGAGCTAGCCTTTTATGCCTTGGAGGTGCTGGCCTGCCCGGCAGCCAGCGTTTTGTCTGAACGTGTATTCAGCACGGCAGGGGGCGTCATTACAGACAAACGCAGCCGCCTGTCTACAGCCAATGTGGACAAGCTGACGTTCATAAAAATGAACCAGGCATGGATCCCACAGGACCTGTCCGTCCCTTGTCCAGATTAGACATTAACTACCTCCCCATAACCATATATTATTGGACTCCAGGGCACTTCCTCATTCAATCCTATTTTTATTTTCATTTTACCATTATATTGCGATGCTACCCAAAGTTGAATGAACCTCTCCTCTGCCTGTGTGCTAGGCCTAAATATATGCCAATGGACTGTTGCAGTGGTGGCTGACATGAAGCCTGATTCTCTGCTATGACATGCAGACTAATTCTCTGCTGACATGAAGCCAGATTGTCTGTTACGGGACCTCTCTCCTCTGCCTGGGTGCTGGGCCTAAATTTATGACCATGGACTGTTGCAGTGGTGGCTGACGTGAAGCCTGATTCTCTGCTATGACATGCAGACTGATTCTCTGCTGACATGAAGCCAGATCGTCTGTTACGGGACCTCTCTGCTCTGCCTGTGTGCTAGGCCTAAATATATGCCAATGGACTGTTGCAGTGGTGGGTGACGTGAAGCCTCATTCTCTGCTATGACATGCAGACTGATTCTCTGCTGACATGAAGCCAGATTGTCTGTTACGGGACCTCTCTGCTCTGCCTGTGTGCTAGGCCTAAATATATGCCAATGGACTGTTGCAGTGGTGGGTGACGTGAAGCCTCATTCTCTGCTATGACATGCAGACTGATTCTCTGCTGTCATGAAGCCAGATTGTCTGTTACGGGACCTCTCTGCTCTGCCTGTGTGCTAGGCCTAAATATATGCCAATGGACTGTTGCAGTGGTGGGTGACGTGAAGCCTGATTCTCTGCTATGACATGCAGACTGATTCTCTGCTGACATGAAGCCAGATTGTCTGTTACGGGACCTCTCTGCTCTGCCTGTGTGCTAGGCCTAAATATATGCCAATGGACTGTTGCAGTGGTGGGTGACGTGAAGCCTCATTCTCTGCTATGACATGCAGACTGATTCTCTGCTGACATGAAGCCAGATTCTCTGTTACGGGACCTCTCTCCTCTGCCTGTGTGTGTGCTGGGCCTAAATATATGCCAATGGACTGTTGCAGTGGTGGCTGACGTGAAGCCTCATTCTCTGCTATGACATGCAGACTAATTCTCTGCTGACATGAAGACAGATTCTCTGTTACGGGACCTCCCTCCTCTGCCTGGGTGCTGGGCCTAAATATATGCCAATGGACTGTTGCAGTGGTGGCTGACGTGAAGCCTCATTCTCTGCTATGACATGCAGACTGATTCTCTGCTGACATGAAGCCAGATTCTCTGTTACGGGACCTCTCTCCTCTGCCTGTGTGTGTGCTGGGCCTAAATATATGCCAATGGACTGTTGCAGTGGTGGCTGACGTGAAGCCTCATTCTCTGCTATGACATGCAGACTGATTCTCTGCTGACATGAAGCCAGATTCTCTGTTACGGGACCTCTCTCCTCTGCCTGTGTGTGTGCTGGGCCTAAATATATGCCAATGGACTGTTGCAGTGGTGGCTGACGTGAAGCCTCATTCTCTGCTATGACATGCAGACTAATTCTCTGCTGACATGAAGACAGATTCTCTGTTACGGGACCTCCCTCCTCTGCCTGGGTGCTGGGCCTAAATATATGCCAATGGACTGTTGCAGTGGTGGCTGACGTGAAGCCTCATTCTCTGCTATGACATGCAGACTAATTCTCTGCTGACATGAAGACAGATTCTCTGTTACGGGACCTCTCTCCTCTGCCTGGGTGCCGGGGCCTAAATATCTGAGAATGGACTGTTCCAGTGGTGGGTGACGGGAAGCCAGATTCTCTGCTATGGAACCTCTCTCCAATTGATTTTGGTTAATTTTTATTTATTTAATTTTTATTTTAATTAATTTCCCTATCCACATTTGTTTGCAGGGGATTTACCTACATGTTGCTGCCTTTTGCAGCCCTCTAGCTCTTTCCTGGGCTGTTTTACAGCCTTTTTAGTGCCGAAAAGTTCGGGTCCCCATTGACTTCAATGGGGTTCGGGTTCGGGACGAAGTTCGGATCGGGTTCGGATCCCGAACCCGAACATTTCCGGGATGTTCGGCCGAACTTCTCGAACCCGAACATCCAGGTGTTCGCTCAACTCTAAATATTACATATCAAAAAATGATAAAAACTAGCAGCAATGTTGGAGGTGCTGATACACAGGATGTGCACCTCGGACCCACTCGGTGAGAAAAATGAAATAAAAGAAAAGGACACTAAATATGGTAAAAGACTGGTACCAAAATCACGGTAAGATGCCTAGAGGGTGCTGTCGTATATAAAGTATAACAAGTAACTAACATCCTAAACAATCAATAATCCAATATAACCCACCCAATAGAACAACCATATATATCCATCATAAAAGCAATAGCTGTAATGTCATACAGACAAGGTGTACCACGGGACACACCAACCCCAACGCATTAGGACATATTGTTCATAAGACAGTGATTTTTGGTACCAGTCTTTTACCATATTTAGTGTCCTTTTCTTTTATTTCATTTTTCTCACCGAGTGGGTCCGAGGTGCACATCCTGTGTATCAGCACCTCCAACATTGCTGCTAGTTTTTATCATTTTTTGATATGTAATATTTAATTGATTTGTAATAAAATTTAAATATTTGTTTAAGAGGCTCACCCGCTAGCGAGGGTAGGCTGGGTGCCTTTGACAAGACTGACTCTAGTGTTCAAAAACCAAAATACACTAGCAACTTTTACTAATAGTTGGTCATAGGAGAAATTACACCAGCAACTCTCACTAACAGTGTGCCATAGGAGCTTTATTTATAGTGTGTTATAGAAATTATATCAACAGTGTGTCATAGAAGTTTAAAAGTTTAACATTTTTAATTTTTTATTGAATGTTTACAACATATTTTATGTATACTTTTTGCAATCGTTAAACCTAACATATATGTTTATACAACAATAAAATAGGAAACCATTGTTGCGAGTGCCCTACAGACACCATATATGTAATAAAATTTGTTAATTCATTATATGTGTGTCTTGGTTTTGGTAATTATTTTTGGACAGTGACATTAGCTGCGCCACATCTCCTGTGTAAAGTTTGTGCATCCAAAAAATATCTGTGACATACAGTGTCCTTTTTCCTTAGACGCAAGGAACCAACCAGATGCGGATGATGAATTTTCAGATATATTTATTGCAACCACACTACGCGTTTCGGGGATAGAATCCCTTTCATCAGGTGAAAAAATATTGCAATATTTTTTCACCTGATGAAGGGGATTCTATCCCCGAAACCCGTAGTGTGGTTGCAATAAATACAGACGTGGACAAAATTGTTGGTACCCTTTGGTCAATGAAAGAAAAAGTCACAATGGTCACAGAAATAACTTTAATCTGACAAAAGTAATAATAAATTAAAATTCTATAAATGTTAACCAATGAAAGTCAGACATTGTTTTTCAACCATGCTTCAACAGAATTATGTAAAAAAATAAACTCATGAAACAGGCATGGACAAAAATGATGGTACCCCTAACTTAATATTTTGTTGCGCAACCTTTTGAGGCAATCACTGCAATCAAACGCTTCCTGTAACTGTCAATGAGACATCTGCACCTCTCAGCAGGTATTTTGGCCCACTCCTCATGAGCAAACTGCTCCAGTTGTGTCCGGTTTGAAGGGTGCCTTTTCCAGACTGCATGTTTCAGCTCCTTCCAAAGATGCTCAATAGGATTGAGGTCAGGGCTCATAGAAGGCCACTTTAGAATAGTCCAATTTTTTCCTCTTAGCCATTCTTGGGTGTTTTTAGCGGTGTGTTTTGGGTCATTGTCCTGTTGCAAGACCCATGACCTGCGACTGAGACCAAGCTTTCTGACACTGGCTAGTACATTTCTCTCTAGAATTCCTTGATAGTCTTGAGATTTCATTGTACCCTGCACAGATTCAAGACACCCTGTGCCAGACGCAGCAAAGCAGCCCCAGAACATAACAGAGCCTCCTCCATGTTTCACAGTAGGGACAGTGTTCTTTTCTTGATATGCTTCATTTTTTCGTCTGTGAACATACAGCTGATGTGCCTTGGCAAAAACTTCGATTTTTGTCTCATCTGTCCACAGGACATTCTCCCAGAAGCTTTGTGGCTTGTCAACATGTAGTTTGGCATATTCCAGTCTTGCTTTTTTATGATTCGTTTTCAACAATGGTGTCCTCCTTGGTCGTCTCCCATGTAGTCCACTTTGGCTCAAACAACGACGGATGGTGCGATCTGACACTGATGTTCCTTGAGCATGAAGTTCACCTTGAATCTCTTTAGAAGTCTTTCTAGGCTCTTTTGTTACCATTCGGATTATCCGTCTCTTAGATTTGTCATCAATTTTCCTCCTGCGGCCACGTCCAGGGAGGTTGGCTACAGTCCCATGGATCTTAAACTTATGAATAATATGTGCAACTGTACTCACAGGAACATCTAGTTGCTTGGAGATGGTCTTATAGCCTTTACCTTTAACATGCTTGTCTATAATTTTCTTTCTGATCTCTTGAGACAGCTCTTTCCTTTGCTTCCTCTGGTCCATGTCGAGTGTGGTACACACCATATCACCAAACAACACAGTGATTACCTGGAGCCATATATATAGGCCCAATGGCTGATTACAAGGTTGTAGACACCTGTGATGCTAATTAGTGGACACACCTTGAATTAACATGTCCCTTTGGTCACATTATGTTCTGTGTTTTCTAGGGGTACCATCATTTTTGTCCATGCCTGTTTCATGAGTTTATTTTTTTACATAATTCTGTTGAAGCATGGTTGAAAAACAATGTCTGACTTTCATTGGTTAACATTTATAGAATTTTAATTTATTATTACTTTTGTCAGATTAAAGTTATTTCTGTGACCATTGTGACTTTTTCTTTCATTGACCAAAGGGTACCAACAATTTTGTCCACGTCTGTATATCTAAAGATTCATCATCCGCATCTGGTTGGTTCCTTGCACCGAGGGATGCTCCTTTCTTCCACTTCATACAAATCCTTTGTGTGGACCTTGGCACGCTCATCTGATGACACCTGCATCTGGGGTTGCATACCTACCTTTCAATTTGGGGATTGAATATATCTTCGACACGTCTTCAGTAGCCTACCCTATATAACAACCCTATAAGGTGAGCCTCCAAAATTGGAGTTTATTCTAAATTCCCAAAAGTTTTTACCCTATGGTGCGCCCTGTTTTTCTGTTTATACAGTAAACAACTTGCTTTTATACATCTTTTTCCTTAGACGGTGTCCACTGTTGACAGCGACATTAGCTGCACCACATCTCCTGTGTAAAGTGTGCACATCCAAAAGATATCTGACATCCAGTGTACTTTTTCCATAGAGAGTGTCCACTGCGGACAGTGACATTAGCTGTGCAAATCAATGGATGTCATGTATCTGGACTTCTTCAAAGCATTTGACACTGTACCACATAAAAGGTTAGTATATAAAATGAGACTGCTCGGACTGGGAGAAAACGTCTGTAAGTGGGTAAGTAACTGGCTCAGTGATAGAAAACAGAGGGTAGGTTATTAACAGTACACACTCAGATTGGGTCACTGTCACTAGTGGAGTACTTCAGGGGTCAGTATTGGGCCCTATTCTCTTCAATATATGTATTAATGATCTTGTAGAAGGCTTGCATAGTAAAATATCAATTTTCGCAGATGACACTAAACTGTGTAAAGTAATTAACACTGAAGAGGACAGTATACTACTACAGAGCGATCTGGATAGATTGGAGGCTTGGACAGATAAGTGGCAGATGAGGTTTAACACTGACAAATGTAAAGTTGTGCACATGGGAAGGTATAATGCAAGTCACCCGTACATACTAAATGGTAAAACACTAAGTAACACTGACATGGAAAAGGATCTAGGAATTTTAATAAACAGCAAACTAAGCTGCAAAAACCAGTGTCAGGCAGCTGCTGCCAAGGCCAATAAGATAATGGGTTGCATCAAAAGGGGCATAGATGCCCATGATAAGAACATAGTCCTACCACTTTACAAATCATTAGTCAGACCACACATGGAGTACTGTGTACAGTTCTGGGCTCCTGTAAACAAGGCAGACATAGCAGAGCAGGAGAAGGTCCAGAGGAGGGCAACTAAAGAAATAACTGGAATGGGGCAACTACAGTACCCTAAAAGATTATCAAAATTAGGGTTATTCACTTTAGAAAAAAGACGACTGAGGGGAGATCTAATACTATGTATAAATATATCGGGGTCAGTACAGAGATCTATCCCATCATCTATTTATCACCAGAACTGTGACTGTGACGAGGGGACATCCTCTGCGTCTGGAGGAAAGAAGGTTTGTACACAAACATAGAAAAGGATTCTTTACGGTAAGAGCAGTGAGACTATGGAACTCTCTGCCTGAGGAGGTGGTGATGGTGAGTACAATAAAGGAATTCAAGAGGGGCCTGGATGTATTTCTGGAGTGTAATAATATTACAGGCTATAGCTACAAGAGATGGGTTGTTGATCCAGGGAGTTATTCTGATTGCCTGATTGGAGTCGGGAAGTAATTTTTTATTCCCCTAAAGTGAGGAAAATTGGCTTCTACCTCACAGTTTTTTTTTTGCCTTCCTTTGGATCAGCTTGCAGGATAACAGGCCGAACTGGATGGACAAATGTCTTTTTTCGGCCTTTTGTACTATGTTACATCTCCAGTGTAAAATGTGCGCATCCCAAAAATATCTGTGACATACAGTGTACTTTTTCAATAGACTGTGTCCGCTGCAGACAGTGACATTAGCTGTAGAGCTGGCCGTGCGGTTTGCTCATTCCCGATTCGCTGAACATGCGAACATATGGCGATGTTCGCACGTGCCATATTTTTTTGAATAGTGCCGAACTTTGACCCATGACACATCAATCAGGTGGGACGGGACAGCCAGATGAGACGTTTTTCGCACATGGACACACCCCCTACCCTATAAATAAACCCGATCTGGCCGCCATTTTAGATTCAGTCTTTTGCCAGTGTAGGGAGAGGTAGCTGTGTGGAGCAGGGACAGACTGTTAGAGAGTATAGAGACACCAAACGATAGCTAATAGGGCGACAAAAGTCCTTTTAAGGACTGGAATATCGATAGGTGTGACATACTGAGGGGTGTAATATACTTATAATATACTTTCTAATATAGAAAGTATATTATAGTGCATTTGTATTGTGCAGCAGTTGTGTGCGGTTCTGCTGCGATACTGCAGTTTCACAGAAGGACAAGAGCTATTGGAACAACTAATTGCAACAGTTGCCCCCAAAAATATCTGATTGAGGCAGGGGTGCGATATACATATAATATAATTTCTATATAGTGCATTTGTATTGTGCAGCATTTGTGTGCTGTTCTGCTGAGAATCCGCAGCTATACAGAGGGACAAACGTCATTGGAACAACTAATTGCAACTGATGTGATATAATAGTTGCCCCCAAAAAAATCTGATTGAGGCAGGGGTGCGATATACCTAGAATATAATTTCTATATAGTGCATTTGTATTGTGCAGCATTTGTGTGCGGTTCTGCTGAGATACCGTAGCTATACAGGAGGAAAAAAACGACATTGGAACAACTAATTGCAACTGGTGTGATATATCAGTTGCCCCCCAAAAAATCTGATTTATGCAGAGGTGTGATATACCTATAAAATAATTTCTATGTAGTGCATTTGTATTGTGCAGCATTTGTGTGCGGTTCTGATGAGTTACCGTAGCTATACTGAGGGACAAACGTCATTGGAACAACTAATTGCAACTGGTGTGATATACCAGTTGCCCCCAAAAAAATCTGATTGAGGCAGGGGTGCGATATACCTAGACTATAATTTCTATATAGTGCATTTGTATTGTGCAGCATTTGTGTGCGGTTCTGCTGAGAATCCGCAGCTATACAGAGGGACAAACGTCATTGGAACAGCTAATTGCAACTGATGTGATATAATAGTTGCCCCCCCCCCCAAAAAAAAATCTGATTGAGGCAGGGGTGCGATATACCTATAATATAATTTCTATATAGTGCATTTGTATTGTGCAGCAGTTGTGTGCGGTATTGCTGAGATACCGTAGCTATACAGGAGGGAAAAAACGACATTGGAACAACTAATTGCAACTGGTGTGATATATCAGTTGCCCCCCAAAAAATCTGATTTATGCAGAGGTGTGATATACCTATAAAATAATTTCTATGTAGTGCATTTGTATTGTGCAGCATTTGTGTGCGGTTCTGATGAGTTACCGTAGCTATACTGAGGGACAAACGTCATTGGAACAACTAATTGCAACTGGTGTGATATACCAGTTGCCCCCCAAAAAATCTGATTGAGGCAGGGGTGCGATATACCTAGAATATGATTTCTATATAGTGCATTTGTATTGTGCAGCAGTTGTGAGCGGTTCTGCTGAGATACCGCAGCTATACAGAGGGAACAAACGTCATTGGAACAAATAATTGCAACTGGTGTGATATATAAGTTGCCCCCAAAAAAATCTGATTGAGGCAGGGGTGCGATATACCTAGACTATAATTTCTATATAGTGCATTTGTATTGTGCAGCATTTGTGTGCGGTTCTGCTGAGAATCCGCAGCTATACAGAGGGACAAACGTCATTGGAACAGCTAATTGCAACTGATGTGATATAATAGTTGCCCCCCCCAAAAAAAATCTGATTGAGGCAGGGGTGCGATATACCTATAATATAATTTCTATATAGTGCATTTGTATTGTGCAGCAGTTGTGTGCGGTATTGCTGAGATACCGTAGCTATACAGGAGGGAAAAAACGACATTGGAACAACTAATTGCAACTGGTGTGATATAGCAGTTGCCCCCCAAAAAATCTGACTGAGGCAGGGGTGCGATATACCTAGAATATGATTTCTATATAGTGCATTTGTATTGTGTAGCAGTTGTGTGCGGTTCTGCTGAGATACCACAGCTATACAGAGGGAAAAAACGACATTGGAACAACTAATTGCAACTGGTGTGATATATCAGTTGCCCCCCAAAAAATCTGATTGATGCAGAGGTGTGATATACCATAATATAATTTCTATATGGTGCATTTGTATTTTGCAGCATTTGTGTGCGGTTCTGCTGAGTTACCGTAGTTACAGTATACAGAGGGACAAACATCATTGGAACAACTAATTGCAACTGATGTGATATACCAGTTGCCCCCCAAAAACTCTGATTGAGGCAGGGGTGTGATATACCCATAATATAATTTCTATATAGTGCATTTGTATTGTATTGTGCACGCGCCATATTTTTTTGCATAGCGACGAACTTTGACCCATGACTAGAGTTGAGCGGACAACTGGATGTTCGGGTTAGACGGGTTTGGCCGAACTTCTCAAAAAAGTTTGAGTTCGGGACCCGAACCTGACCCCGAACCCGAACCCTATTGAAGTCAATGGGGACCCGAACTTATGAGCACTAAAATGGCTGTAAAAATGTCATGGAAAGAGCTAGAGGGCTGCAAATGGCATCAAAATGTGGTTAAGCGCATGGCAAGTGCTCTGAAAAACAAATGTGGAAAGGGAAATTACTTTAAAATAAGTAAAAATAAAAAAATAATAATCTTGATCTAGGAGGACGAGGTCCATATGGAGTAGGAGGTTAAGGAGGCGGGGGATGTGACAGTGTAGGTGGAAGCGGCGGTGGAGGAGGTGGCCTACACTGCTTTTTTGTTTTAAATTATATATTTTTTTAAATTAGGATACACCCCAAAACATTGGGAACTATAACCTGTGATAACCCGCTCCAGTCGTGCTAAACACACGTTCAGACAATACACTGGCTGCAGGGCAGGCCAGCACCTCCAAGGCGTAAAGGGCAAGCTCAGGCCATGTGCCCAATTTGGAGACCCAGAAGTTGAAGGGGGCAGACCCATCATTGAGTAAGTGTAGGCGTATGCACGCATACTGCTCCACCATGTCGCACGTCCCCTTGATGTACACGATCCAATTGGATATCTTCTTTATCAACTTTCGATGTTCTTTTATGCGCCTACTATGGTGATCACGGGTGGCGGGGAATCAGGGTTCCAGGCCGGAGAGGGAGCCTGAGAAAGGTATACCACATCCAAGGGAGGTCAATGGATGAAATTAAATGTAATCAAGCGGAAATGTGGGACAAAGTATTGAAGCATAAGCTTCCATGTTAATGAGGGGGCAAGCGGCAATTACCCACTCCCGACTCGGGGAGGTAGTGACGATAAATAACAATCCAGGACTCTTAAGATGTCCTGTTATTGGAATGATTAATACAAAATTATAGGGAATGTCACTGTGGTATTTTGGATTTGGAAACGTTAGCCAGGAGAGGCCCTGCTGCCTCTTTGTTGACTCTGTAGATAACTTCTGCCTGATCGCACGTCCACAATCTATTTGGATATCTTCTCTATCAACTTTGGATGTTCTTTTCTGAGCCTACCATGTTGATCACGGTTATTGGCGAATCAGGGTTCCACGCCAGAGAGGGAGCGTGAGAAAGGGAGACCTCATCAAAGGGAGGTCAATGGCTGCAATGGGATGAAGCGGAAATGTGGGACAAGTTATTAATGCAGAAGGATCGTATTAAAGGGCCAATTAAAGACGAATTTTAGAAATTTAAGTCCCTGTCACATATGCAGAGTAGGGGTTTTTCATCGCCAGAAATGGGTTAATGTCACCCACCAATGGAACAGATTATTAAAAAAAAAAATCAGTCCCTGTCACCTATGCAGAGCAGGGGTTTATTCACTGCAAAAATTGTAAAATGTCAACCCAAGAATGTAACAGAGAAATTAGTAAAATTTATTAAGCTGTCAACTAGGTAGAACTGGGTCTATCACAGCCAAAAATTGGTGAATTTCACCCTAAAATGTAACAGACAAATTAGTGATTTTTTTTTTACCTGTCTACTAGGTATAGAAGTGGTATATCACACCCAAAAATTGGTGAATGTCACCCGAAACTGTAACAGACAAATTAGTGAAATTTTTCTACCTGTCTACTAGGTAGAACATGGGTATATCACACCCAAAAATTGGTGAATTTCACCCGAAAATGTAACAAATTAGTGAGTTTTTTTTACCTGTCTAATAGGTATAGCAGTGGTATAGCACACCCCAAAATTGGTGAATTTCACCCAAAAATGTAACAGACAAATGAGTGAAATTACATAAAATAAAATACGTATAAATAAAATAAAAAAACTTGATTTATGAGGTGGAGATCCATATGAAGTAGGAGTTTGAGGTGGCGATAGACGTAGCGGTGGAGGAGGACGAGGTAGCCAACATTGGTTTTTGGTTTTAATTTAAATTTTTTTAATTAGGCTACACTCCAAAAGAGTGTGAAATATCCAAAATACAAGAATAAGCAATTGCCTTGTAGTATATTAATGGCTGGTTAAGGCTGGTATACATGTCTATTCTGCACAGTTACGGACAAGTCCTGTGGGATCCATGCCTGGTTCATTTTAATGAACGTGAGCTTGTCCACATTGGCTGTGGACAGGCGGCTGCGCTTGTCTGTGATAATGCCCCCTGCCGTGCTAAACACACGTTCAGATAATACACTGGCTGCAGGTCAGGCCCGCACCTCCAAGGCGTAAAGTGCAAGCCCAGGCCATGTGCCCAATTTGGAGACCCAGAAGTTGAAGGGGGCAGACCCGTCATTCACTACGTGTAGGTGTGTTGTGCATACTGCTCCAGCATGTTGCTGAAATGCTGCCTCCTGCTAAGATGTTCCCTATCAGCTGGTGGTGCTGGTTGTTGTGGCGTACTGAAAAAGCTTTTCTACATTTTGGCCATGCTAACCCTGCTATCTGAGGTGCTGGCGGTACCCCAGCTGCGTTGGAGACCTCTTCCTCGTCCTCTGCCTTTGCCTTGTGCTTCCACTGTGCCCCCACTGTCAGGTGGGAATGCCACCAGCAGCGCGTCTACCAAGAAGTACAAGTGGGAAAGTAACGCTGAGAATGGCGTTATCGGCACTGGCCATGTTGATGGAGTACTCAAAACAGCGCAACAAGGAACACAGGTCTCGCATGGAGGCCCAGTCAATGGTGGTGAAATGGTGCTGTTGCGCAGAGCGACTCACCCATGCATGCTGCAGCTGAAATTTCACCAGCTGCAGCTGAAAAATCGCCTGCTGCTGCTCGCATAGTCTGGCAAGCATGTGCAAGGTGGAGTTCCACCTTGTGGGCACGTCGCATATGAGGCGGTGAGCAGGAAGGCCGAAGTTACGCAGCAGCGCTGACAGGCGAGCAGCAGCAGGGTGAGAACGCCGAAAGCACGCAAAGACGGCCCGCACTTTATGCAGCAGCTTTGACATATCATGGTAATTTTTAAGGAATCTCTGCACCACCAAATAAAGCACATGCGCCAGGCAAGGGCTGTGCATCAAACCGGCTAGTCCCAGAGCTGCTACAAGATTTTGCCCATTATCGCACACCACCAGGCCGGGCTTGAGGCTCACTGGCACAAACTACTCATCGATCTGTTGTTCAAGGCCCATCCACAGCTCCTGCGCGGTGTGGGGTTTGTCCCCAAACAGATACATTTTAAAACTGCCTGCTGTCATTTACCCCTGGCTGTGCTGAAGTTGGTGGTAAAGGTGTTACGCTGACCGGATGAGGAGCTGATAGAGGATGATGAAGCAGAGTAGGAGGAGGAAGCAACAGGAGGCAAACTGAAGCGCCCTACAATCCTTGGTGGCGGAAGGACATGCGGCAAACTGCTATCCACCTCTGGCCCAGCAGTCACTGCATTTACATCAGGCATGTCTAAAGTGCGGCCCTCCAGCTGTTGCAAAACTACAACTCCCAGCGTGCCTGGATAGCTTACAGCTATTAGGGCATGCTGGGAGTTGTAGTTTTGCAACAGCTGGAGGGCCGCACTTTGGACATGCCTGATTTACACAGTGTGCTGTTAGGGAGATATAACGTCCCTGACCGTGCTTACTGGTCTACGTATCCGTTGTGAGGTGCACCTTGCCAGAGATGGCGTTGCGCAGTGCACACCTGATTTTGTCCCCCACTTGGTTGTGCAGGGAAGGGATTGCACGCCTGGAAAAGTAGTGGCGGCTGGGCACGACGTACTGTGGGACAGCCACCGCCATAAGGGTTTTAAAACTTTCCGTCTCCACCAGACGGAATTGCAGCATTTCAAAGGCCAGTAATTTTTAAATGCTGGCATTCAGGGCCAGGGATTGCAGGTGGGTAGGGTTTTTTTTTCCTCTTCCGCTCCAGTGTTTGGGAGATGGAGAGCTGAACTCTTCCGTGGGACATTGTGGAGATGCTTGGTGAACCAGATAGTGGTGTTGCTGGCAGATCCTCTGTTTGCGGGGTGGTAGGTGGCACTGTCACTCCAGAGGTGGATGAAGAGGCCAAGACTGCAGCAGAAGGGTAAGCAGAAGGAGCCAAAGACCTTTCCTGGTTTTTGAGGTGTCCACTCCACTGCAGCTCATGATTTGCACTTAGATGCCTGGTCATGCAGGTTGTGCTCAGGTTGAGAACGTTTATGCCTCGCTTCAGGCTCTGATTGCACAGCGTGCAAACCACTTGTGTCTTGTCGTTAGCACATTGTCTGAAGAACTGCCACGCCAGGGAACTCCTTGGAGCTGGCTTTGGTGTGCTCAGTCCCTTGCTGCGGTGGGCAGTAGCAGGTGTACTGTCTAGGGGACGGCCACTCCGCTTTTGCACCCTGCTCCCTCTTCTACTGTGCTGGTGGCTCTGTGCGACCACCGCCTCTTCCTCCGAACTACACAGGTCACTCGCATGACCTTGATTCCATGTGGGGTCGAGGACCTCATCGTCCTCCACATCATCTTCCACCCAGTCTTTACCCCTGCCCTCCTTGTTGGTCTGCACACTTTCGAAAGCCACAGCAGTTGGCATCTGAGTTTCGTCATCATCCGAGATGTGCTGCGATGGTCCTCCCATGTACTCATCTTGAAACATAAGTGGTTGGGCAAACCTAAAAGAGTCATCAAAAAGCAGAAGAGACTGCTGCATGACTTGGGGCTCAGAATGCTTGGCTGATTTGCAATGGGGTGAGGTGAAAGACTAATGGACATCAGCTGCAGGTGCCAACTCTGATCTTTCAGCAGGAGACTGGGTGGGAGACAATGTGAAGGAACTGGAGGCACAGTCAGCAACCCAAACTACTATCGCCTGTACTTGTTCTGGCCTCATCATTCGTAGAGCCTCATTAGGCCCGACCAAATACCCCTGAAGGTTCTGTCGCCTACTCGCACCTGAGGAAGGTGTTTCACTTGTGCGTGTTGCTGGCACAGATCGACCACGGCCTCTCCCTGCAACAGGAGCTCCTCCAGCAGCACCACGACCGGGACCACGTCCCTTATTTGACGCTCTTCTCATATTTCTGAAATTTAGAATCTTGCCCAAAATGGGTGGTTTTTTTTTATAACCGAAGAGAACAACAGTATCTAACGCATGTATCTCACAATGACAGATGCAGCAAAGGCTGCAAAATTCGTTTTTTTGCTCTAAATATGTGTTATTTTTATACCAGAATATGACAGCAGTATATAACGCTTGAATTTCACGCGTACAGATGCAGACAAGGCCACAAATGAAGTATTTAGCCCTAAATGGGTGTTTGTTTTTTCATAGCAGAATAGAACAACAGTATCTAAAGGGTGTATCTCACACGTACAGATGCAGACAAGGCCGCAAATTAAGTATTTTGCCCAAAATGGGTGTTTATTTAATACCAGAGTAGCACAGCAGTATGGTACGGGTGTATCTTACAATGACTGATGCAGCAAAGGATGCAAAATTAAGATTTTTGCCCTAAATGGGTGGTGTTGTTTTTTATAGCAGAATAGAACAACAGTATCTAAAGGGTGTATCTCACAATGACATATGCAGCAAAGGCTGCAAAATTATGTTTTTTGCCCAAAATTGGTGTTTTATTACTAACAGAATAGCACAGCAGTATCTAAAGCATGTATCTCACACTGACAGATGCAGACAAGGCCGCAAATTAGGTATTTTGCCCTAAATGGGCGTTTTTTAAAACCCAGAAAATTATAGCTGTATTTCTAGCTTAAATTGCACACGGACTAATGCTGCAGAGGCCCCACATGAAGGGTATTGCAAAAAATGGGTGTTTTTTAAAACCCAGAAAATTATTAAAGTATTTAAAGCTTGTTTTAAAAATAACAGATGCAGCAAAGGCTGCAATATTAAGTACTTTGCCCAAAAAGGGTGTTTTTTTTAAAATAACAGAATATGACAGCAGCATATAACACTTGAATTTCACACTGACTGATGTAGACAAGGCTGCAAATTAAGTACTTTGCCCAAAAAGGGTGTTTTTTGAATAACAGAATATGACAGCAGTATAAAACACTTGAATTTCACACGTACAGATGCAACAAAGACTGTGAAATTGAGTATTTAGCCCCGAAAGGGTGTTTTTTAAAACTCAGAAAATTATATCTGTATTTCTAGCTTAAATTGCACACTGACTAATGCGGCAGAGGCCCCAGATAAGGGGTATTGGCAAAATTGTTGTTTTTTCAAAGCCCAAAAATTATTGAAATATTTCAAGCTTGTTTTTAACAATCACAGATGCAGCAAAGGCTGCAATATTAAGTACTTTGCCCACAATGGGTGTTTTTTTAACTAACAGAATATGACAGCAAGGGCTGTACAAATGCAGCAAGGGCTGTAAAATTAAGAATTTTGCACAAAAAGGGTGTTTTTTAAAACCCAGAAAAATAAAACTGTATTTCTAGCTTAAATTGCACACTGACTAATGCAGCAGAGGCCTAAGATGGAGGGTATTGCCAAAAATGGGTGTTTTTACACTGCATGTTTGCAGTGCTTTCTGCAGTTTCTGATCACTGCGGTCCCTGACCGCGGGGATCAGAAACTTTAAAATGCCCAAAATAAAGATTTTTCACCCCCCCCTGCACCCCTGAATGATAATTTCTGCCGGCAGGTGGTGCAGGGGGGGGTTTCAGGCGGTGCGGCAGGCGGGATCCCCCGCCCGCCTCCTCTTGAATATTCATTGGTGTCCAGTGGGTATACCAGAGTGTCAGCACATTGCTGACACTCTGGTATAAACGGCTGACATCTGTGCTGTGATGTCAGCCGTTTAACCCTTTCCATACCGCAGTCCGTACTGACCTCTGTATGGAAAGGGTTAACAGTCAGGGAGCTCCCTCTCCCATCGGGAGGCTGCTGTGCCTTTGCAGCCCCAGACAGGATGGGGTCACAGAAGGAGGGAGCCCCCCTCCTTCCCTTTCCCCGTCTGCTCAATTGTGGCAGACGGGGAAGGTTCCCATGGCAACAGGACGCCTTCTCAGTCATCATGCTGTCCATGGTGCTGAACAGATCTGTGCTAAAGGCATAGCTCTGTTCAGACAAAATATAAGTAAAATACAGTACAATACACTATATAGAGTACTGTACTGTATTATACAGACATCAGACGCACTGGATCTTCAAGAACTAAGTGGGTCTGGGTCAAAAAACACATTTATCATTGAATAAAAAAAATAAAAAAAAATACACAACACATATTAGGCATTGCCGCGTCCATAACGACCTGATCTATAAAACGGTCATGTTACTTTCCCCGCACGGTGAACACCATAAAAAAAAAAAAAATTTAACTATGAGGAAATTTAAATTTTGCCCACCTTACTTCCCAAAAAAGGTAATAAAAGTCACATGTACGCCAAAATAGTACCAATCAAACCGTCATCTCATCCCGCAAAAATCATACCCTACCCAAGATAATCGCCCCAAAACTGAAAAAACTATGGCTCTTAGACTATGGAAACACTAAAACATGATTTTTTTGTTTAAAAAATAAAATCATTGTGTAAAACTTACATACATTAAATAAATAAAAAGTATACATATTAGGTATCGCCGCATTCGTATCGACTGGCTTTATAAAAATATTACATGACCTAACCCCTCAGGTGAACACCGTAAAAATATAAAAATATAAACGGTGTAAAAAAAGCCATTTTTTGTCATCTTACGTCACAAAAAGTGTAATAGCAAGCAATCAAAAAGTCATATGCACCCCAAAATAGTGCCAATCAAACAGTCATCTCATCCCACAAAAAATGAGACCCTATCTAAGATAATCCCACAAAAACTGAAAAAACTATGGCTCTCAGACTATGGAGATACTAAAACATGATTTTTTTTGTTTCAAAAATTAAATCATTGTGTAAAACTTAAATAAATAAAACAATTGTATACATATTAGGTATCGCCGCATCCGTGACAACCTGCTCTATAAAAATACCACATGATCTAACCTGTCAGATGAATGTTGTAAATAAAAATAAAAAAAGGTGCATAAAAAGCTATTTCTAGTTACCTTGCCTCACAAAAAGTGTAATATAGAGCAACCAAAAATCATATGTACCCTAAACTAGTGCCAACAAAACTTCCACCCTATCCCGTAGTTTTCTAAAATGGGGTCACTTTTTTGGAGTTTCTACTCTAGGGGTGCTTCAGGGGGGCTTCAAATGGGACATGGTGTCCAGAAAAACTGTCTAGCAAAATCTGCCTTCCAAAAACCGTATGGCATTCCTTTCCTTCTGCGCCCTGCCGTGTGCCCGTAAAGCAGTTTACGACCACATATGGGGTGTTTCTGTAAACTACAGAATCAGGGCCATAAATAATTAGTTTTGTTTGGCTGTTAACCCTTGCTTTGTAACTGGATAAAAAATATTTAAATGGAAAATCTGCCAAAAAGTGAAATTTTGAAATTGTATCTCTATTTTCTATTAAATCTCTTGCAACACCTAAAGGGTTAACAAAGTTTGTAAAATCAGTTTTGAATACCTTGAGGGGTGTAGTTTCTTAGATGGGGTCACTTTTATGGAGTTTCTACTCTAGGGGTTCATCAGGGGGGGTTCAAATGGAATATGGTGTAAAAAAAAAAAAAACAGTCCATCAAAATCTGCCTTCCAAAAACCATACGGCGCACCTTTCCCTCTACACCCTACTGTGTGCCCGTACAGTAGGTTACGGCCACATATGGGGTGTTTATACAAACTACAGAATCGGGGCAATAAATATAGCATTTTGTTTGGCTGTTAACCCTTGCTTTGTTACTGGAAAAAATTGATTAAAATGGAAACTTTGCCCAAAAAAATAAATTTTATCTCCATTTGCCAATAACTCTTGTGCAACACCTAAAGGGTTAACAAAGTTAGCAAAATCAATTTTGAATACCTTGAGGGGTGTAGTTACTAGAATGGGGTCATTTTTGGGTGGTTTCTGTGATGAATACCACACCTCGTGCCCGCTCGACGTCAACTACGTCGAGCTCACGAGACCTGGTATGGTCACGGGGCCACCAAAAACGTGAAGTTACGCCCTGCAGAGGAGCACGTAAGGTCAGGCTGGTATAGTTTACACACACACCTCCTGTCCACGCGGGCACAGAGAGGCAACAAGTTGAGAGAGCCTTTTCACTGCCGCAGTGAAAACAGCACGCCCTCAGCTCGGGTAACTGCCATCAGTTCTCGTTTGATATAAGCCTGGTCCTCTAACGGGATTATATAGGGTCAGAAACCAACCCGCGGTAGCTTATAACTAGGCCAAAACACGGACGTGGGGATTCATGATCGAGATACAAGATAGCACAAGATTAAATTATAGATTTAATCACCGTAAGAGCACACTAGATATAAAACAATATACACAGACAATATATACAGTGGTCTGAGGTTACAGATACAGGTTATATGGTTACAACAGGGTTAAGCAGTGTAAAAGTCAGTTACCGAGTATGATGAAAGTTCCTTTGAGATGTTCTTTGCTGGAGTCCACATGAAGGGCCAAGAGCTCAGCTATTTCCTGGGTCCCTCTAAACACATGTGTAGGATGTAACCCCTCTTCAGAGAAAGACGCGCCTACTTGCTGGCACCAGATTTTTAACCTGTGTAGCCGGCCCCTCCACTCCCTGCCTCAGGGAGGGGTCCACTCCCCCTCTTCTGGGCTGGCAGAAAATGACCCACAAACCCTTTAGGGTTCATAGCTCCAGACCAGAGGGTCTCATTGATCCTGGGCAAGGGAGGATACCCCATGCTGGGGGTTTTCCTGCGAGATTCAGTTGGCTCCAAACTGGTGCACTGAGGTGTGACCTTCTCCTTGAAGCCTGGACCCCCTGGGAACCTCTGCTCTTGCCAACTGACACTCAGATGGCTGGGGGGGGGGGGTGGAAACCCATTTTGTATGTACACTGCACATGCCAAGAGGTGCATCAAATTACAATCAGGGCTGGGGCTTTTAAGCAGGGCCCTCCTGTGGAGTTCCCTACCTCTGCTATCTGTCAGCAAATGGGGGGGGGGTGTGAGGACATGGCTGACAGTAAATATTAATCCATATTCCACACAGTTTCTATTATGTAAGCCTCACAAAGTGACTTCAGACCTGAACTGGTCCCTAAAAAGTGGGTTTTTGAAAATTTCTGAAAAATTTCAAGATTTGCTTCGAAACTTCTAAGCCTTGTAACATCCCCCAAAAATAAAATATCATTCCCAAATTGATCCAAACATGAAGTGGACATATGGGGAATGTAAACTAATAACTATTTTTGTAGGTATTACTATGTATTATAGAAGTAGAGAAATTGAAACTTGGAAATTTGCTTTTTTTTAAAAAAAAAAAAGGTAAATTTTGTATTTTTTTATAAATAAAAATGATTTTTTTTTACTTCATTTTACCAGTGTCATTAAGTATAATATGTGATGAAAAATCAATCTCAGAATGGCCTGGATAAGTCAAAGTGTTTTAAAGTTATCCGCATTTAAAGTGACACTGGTCAGATTTGAAAAAAAAGGCCAAGTCCTTAAGGTGAAATAGGGCTGAGTCCTTAAGGGGATAAGTACTTTGCCAAAAATGGTTGTTTTTTTTACTAACAGAATATGACAGCAGTATATAACGCTTGAATTTCACAAGTACAGATGCAGCAAGGGCTGTAAAATTGAGTATTTTGCCCAAAAATTGTGTTTTTTTTTAAACCCAGAAAATTTTAGCTGTATTTATAGCTTAAATTGCACACTGACTAATGATGCAAAGGCAGATGTAGGATATTGCCAAAAACCCAGATTATTATTGCAGTATTTCAAGCTTGGATTTCAATGTCACAAAAGCACATATGAAGTGCTGGTGCACTGAGATTGCATAAAATGGCCGCTGCTGCAGCCGCCCACCTAACTAACGGACGGATAAAAGTTATTTTTCTCTGTCACTGGGCTCAGGGCAGGGTAAAAAGATTGTGCACTGCACCCAAACAACTAAATCTACAGTACAGACCAAAAGTTTGGACACACCTTCTCATTCAAAGAGTTTTCTTTATTTTCATGACTATGAAAATTGTAGATTCACGCTGAAGGCATCAAAACTATGAATTAACACATGTGGAATTATATACATAACAAAAAAGTGTGAAACAACTGAAAATATGTCATATTCTAGGTTCTTCAAAGTAGCCACCTTTTGCTTTGATTACTGCTTTGCACACTCTTGGAATTCTCTTGATGAGCTTCAAGAGGTAGTCACCTGAAATGGTTTTCACTTCACAGGTGTGCCCTGTCAGGTTTAATAAATGGGATTTCTTGCCTTATAAATGGGGTTGGGACCATCAGTTTGCGTTGTGGAGAAGTCAGGTGGATACACAGCTGATAGTCCTACTGAATAGACTGTTAGAATTTGTATTATGGCAAGAAAAAAGCAGCTAAGTAAAGAAAAACGAGTGGCCATCATTACTTTAAGAAATTAAGATCAGTCAGTCCGAAAAATTGGGAAAACGTTGAAAGTGTCCCCAAGTGCAGTCACAAAAACCATCAAGCGCTACAAAGAAACAGGGTCACATGCGGACCGCCCCAGGAAAGGAAGACCAAGAGTCCCCTCTGCTGCGGAGGATAAGTTCATCCGAGTCACCAGCCTCAGAAATCGCAGGTTAACAGCAGCTCAAATTAGAGACCAGGTCAATGCCACACACAGTTCTAGCAGCAGACACATCTCTAGAACAACTGTTAAGAGGAGACTGTGTGAATCAGGCCTTCATGGTAGAATATCTGCTAGGAAACCACTGCTAAGGACAGTCAACAAGCAGAAGAGACTTGTTTGGGCTAAAGAACACAAGAAATGGACATTAGAACAGTGGAAATCTGTGCTTTGCTCTGATGAGTCTAAATTTGAGATCTTTGGTTCCAACCACCGTGTCTTTGTGCGACGCAGAAAAGGTGAACAGATGGACTCTACATGCCTGGTTCCCACCGTGAAGCATGGAGGAGAAGGTGTGATGGTGTGGGGGTGCTTTGCTGGTGACACTGTTGGGGATTTATTCAAAATTGAAGGCATACTGAACCAGCATGGCTACCACAGCATTTTGCAGCGGCATGCTATTCCATCCAGTTTGCGTTTAGTTGGACCATCATTTATTTTTCAACAGTACAATGACCCCAAACACACCTCCAGGCTGTAAAAGGGCTATTTGACCATGAAGGAGAGTGATGGGGTGCTGCGCCAGATGACCTGGCCTCCACAGTCACCGGACCTGAACCCAATTGAGATGGTTTGGGGAGAGCTGGACCGCAGAGTGAAGGCAAAAAGGCCAACAAGTGCTAAGCATCTCTGGGAACTCCTTCAAGACTGTTGGAAGACCATTTCAGGTGACTACCTCTTGAAGCTCATCAAGAGAATGTCAAGAGTGTGCAAAGCAGTAATCATGTGTTAATTCATAGTTTTGATGCCTTCAGTGTGAATCTACAATTTTCATAGTCATGAAAATAAAGAAAACTCTTTGAATAAGAAGGTGTGTCCAAACTTTTGGTCTGTACTGTATGTAGATTGCTGAGTTCAATTGCAGTTCTGATTAAGTTTCTTTTCTTTCATTCTCTACCTCACAGCAGCAGCATCCTCTTTCTACACTAGTAACAGCAGAGTGACATGCAGCATTACGTGACTCCAGCTTATATAGAGCAATTATTCGAGCAATATATTTAGTTAAGCAGTACAACCCCAACGTTTCGGTCGGTGTCGACCTTTATCAAGAGATCTGTGACTTTGAATATGCAGGGTCTGCTCTGGAGACACCTCCAGAGCAGACCCTGCATATTCAAAGTCACAGATCCCTTGATAAAGGTCGACACCGACCGAAACGTTGGGGTTGTACTGCTTAACTAAATATATTGCTCGAATAATTGCTCTGGATGGAACAAAAAATGATGTAAAAATACTATGAATTAAAAACGATTAATTGACGAAATACATTTGGTGTGCCGTGGATTTCTCCTGTGAATCTATTGACGCCTGTCCTCTACGCGCACCCACCATCTAGGGTGTGCAGATCTCATATTTTCTCTTTTCCAGCTTATATAGAGGCTGGGTCATATGCTGCACTGGCCAATCACAGCCATGCCATTAGTAGGCATGGCTGTGATGGCTTCTAAGGGCATAGAGTTAAACGCTTGTTGATTGGATGCTCTGCAGCCTTTCAAAAAGCGACAAGAAATCGCTGAACACCGAACCCGAACTTTTACTGAAATGTTCGGGTTCGGGTCCGGGGTCTAAAAATCCTAAAGTTCGGTACGAACCTGAACTTTACAGTTCGGGTTCGCTCAAGTCTACCCATGACACATCAATCAGGTAGGACAGGACACCCCCTACCCTATAAATAAATCCGATCTGGCTGCCATTTTACATTCAGTCTTTTGCCAGTGCAGGGACTGGTGTGATATATCAGTTGCTGAGATACAATTGCTATACAGAGGGAAAAAACTACATTGGAATAACTAATTGCAACTGGTGTGATATACCAGTTGCCCCCCAAAAAATCTGATTGAGGCAGGGGTGCGATATACCTAGAATATTATTTCAATATAGTGCATTTGTATTGTGCAGCATTTGTGTGTGGTTCTGCTGAGATACCGCAGCTATACAGAGGGAAAAAACAACAATGGAACAACTAATTGCAACTGGTGTGATATACCAGTTGCCCCCAAAAAAACTGATTGAGGCAGGGGTGTGATATACCTAGAATATAATTTCTATATAGTGCATTTGTATTGTGCAGCATTTGTGTGTGGTTCTGCTGAGATACCGCAGCTATACAAAGGAACAAACGTCATTGGAACAACTAATTGCAACTGGTGTGATATACCAGTTGCCGCAAAAAAATCTGATTGAGGCAGGGGTTTGATATACCCATAATATAATTTCTATATAGTGCATTTGTATTGTATTGTGCACGCGCCATATTTTTTTGCATAACGCCGAACTTTGACCCATGACACATCAATCAGGTGGGACAGAACAGCCAGATGAGACGTTTCAGCACATGGACACACCCCCTACCCTATAAATAAACCCGATCTGGCCGCCATTATACATTCAGTCTTTTGCAGTGTTGGAACTGGTGTTATATATCAGTTGCTGAGATAACGTAGCTATACAGAGGGAAAAAACGACATTGGAACTACTAATTGCAACTGGTGTGATATACGAGTTGCCCCCAACAAAAATCTGATTGAAGCAGGGGTGCGATATACCTAGATTATCATTTCTATATAGGGCATTTGTATTGTGCAGCATTTGTGTGCAGTTCTGCTGAGGTACCGAACAACTAATTGCAATTGGTGTGATATACCAGTTGCCCCCCCGAAAAATCTGATTAAGGGGCTCTATATGCCTGCTTCCACAAATACTGCTCTTCTATTGAAACTTTGTCACAGAGTCATTTTGAAAATGACAGGCAGAGGAAGAGGCAGGCTATTCCGCAGGGGGGTAGGGGTCGGGCAGGTGCACCAGGCAGGACCCTAAGTAGAAAGTTGGAGAAGGTGCATGCAATTACGTCAAAGGACGCACCAGAGTTCATTAAGTGGCTCACTCAGCCTTCCGCTACTGCACCCTCCTTATCCTCTGTATCTGCACCCTCATCCCTCTCTGCTGTGTACACCCCCAAAGACACCACCAACATAGCCCCTCCACTCAAGTCAGAGGAATTATTTTCCCATCAATTCCCAGACCTTACCGATGCACAGCTATTCTTGGCATAGGATGAGAAAGAGGAGGTAGCAAAGGCCGCCACCCAGCGGTCTAACGACAGTACCCAGAATAGCCCAAGGATGGTGGTCCCCGCTGTTGCTGCCTACTCCGAGATATTCTCATGTCAGTGGTGGTGAAGGTGACGATGACATGTCGATGGATGTCAAGTGGGTGCCCACAAGAGAGGAAGAGGAGGGGAGTTCAGAGCGTGAGAGGGATCAACAGATAGGAGAAGGAGGAGAAGCAGGCAGAATTTGCAGTGCACAGGAGGCAAAAAGCAAACTGCAAATGTGTCTGGAGCGAGCCATCCACCATACACGGTCACATCTTGCTCTCCGAGGACGCCGGCACATGGCTCCGCAGTGTAGGCTTTTTTTAACTTGTCAGCTGCAGATAATAGTGTTGCTATCTGCAGCCTGTGCTGTCAACACATAAGTAACGGTAAGCCCAACACTCACCTAGGGATGGCCTCTTAAGAAGGCACCTGGCCTCCCATCACCGAGCCCAGTGGGAGCAACGGACAAAAACACACTCCTGGTGCTCCACATCCTGCCTCTTTTCCTTCTCCTCTCTCCTCCCATTTGTCCTCCACTCCACCTTCCACCATGCAGTCATCGCATTCAACTGGCACAAGGCAGGCTTCCGTGGCCCAAATGTTCTAGTGTAAAAAAATGATGATGCCGGATAATCCTCTTGCCCAACGGCTGACCACTGACTTGTCGGAACTGCTAGCCCGCCTCTTCTTCTCCTCCTCCTACTCCATCCTCTGTCTCCTCCTGGGCTGACTCCTCCTTTTCCACTGCTACCGCTTCTTCCGCTGCACCCCCCCAAGCTCTCCAGAACCTATTTGACGTGCCAGGTGAGACGTTGCCATGCTGTGCTGCGGCTGTTGTGCCTGAAAGCCAAGAGCCACACCGGTCCTGCACTGCTTTCAGCTATGCGGTCACAGGCCGATCAGTGGCTAACCCCGCTCAATTTGACAGTTGGTAAAGTGGTGTACGACAATGGTGCCAATCCGCTGTGCGAGCTGAAAGAGGGCAAAATGACACACGTGCCATGCATGGCACACGTCCTGAACTTTGTCGTGCAGCAATTCGTTGCCAAATACCCCGGGGTCCAGGACATCTTGCGGCAAGCCAGGAAAATCTCTGCCCATTTTAGAAGATCTTACATGGCCATGGCTCGCCTTGCCGACGTTCAGCAGCGACACCACTTGCCCGTCAGATGTCTGATTTGTGACTGCCTGACGCGCTGGAACTCCACCTTGTATATGCTTGATAGGTTTCTCCAGCAGAAATGTGCCGTTAACAGCTACCTGTACGAACTCTGTGGCAGGACAGGTTCTGGGAGCTTGTTTTTTTTTCACCGCGCTAGTGGCTGCTCATGCGCGACGCATGCAGACTTCTGCAGCAATTTGATGAGATCACCAAACTGGTCAGTCGCAACCAGGGCGCCATCAGTGACATCTCCTGGGTGATGAGCAGGAGCCAGGCTGCTCCACTGCTTCCAATTTAGTGTAAATGGGGGCCTTCATGCTCCAGTGTTTGAAGAGAGACCCCCGTATAAAAAGCATAAAGAAAAAAGGACCAGTACTGGGTGGCAACGTACTTAGACCCCCGGTACAAACATAAAATGGCGGACATGTTACCAGCATCACAGAGGGCTGTCAGAATGCAGCATTTCCAGGCTTTGGTGCGAGAGATGCTGCATTCTGCTGTTGCGGGCGCTGGCAGAGAAATTTCCACCCACAGAGGAAACTGTTGCGAGTACCAATCCTACAGCGCATGCAAGAAGAGGGCGGTTTGAAGATGTGTTGCAATTGTAACAGAAACTGCAGGGCGGTTTGAAGATGTGTTGGTCACTTCGGATATGAGATCATTGTTGCAGCCAACCCATCGACAGCCGCCCTCCGGATCCAGCCTCAGGGAACGCCTAGACCAGGCATGGCCAACCTGCGGCTCTCCAGCTTTTGTAAAACTACAACTCCCACCATGCCCTGCAATAGGATGATAGCTGTAGACTGTCCGGGCATGATGGGAGTTGTAGTTTTGCAACAGCTGGAGAACCTCAGGTTGGCCATCCCTGGCCTAGACCAACAGGTGTCCGACTACATCGGGTTAACGGCCGATGTGGACGCTCTGAGAAGCGAGCAACTCCTGGACTACTGGGTTTGCAGGCTTGACCTGTGGCCAGAGCTAGCACAATTTGCCATGGAACTGTTGGCTTGCCCCTTGTCGAGTGCCCCTCGTCGACGTTTACCGCTGCGGACAGTGACTGTATCTGTGCCACATCTTCAGTTTAACGCGTGCGCTTCAAAAATGTATTTGTGACATAGTGTACTTTTTCCGTAGACGGTGTCTGCTGCTGACATTGACATTACCGGTGGTATCTCTCCTGTATAATGTTTCCTTATTCCAAATACCTGTAACATTCCCTGTAATTTATCATTAGCCGCTGGTGACAAAATTGACATTATCTGCGGGATATCTTCTGTGTGACATTTCCACATCCCAAATACAGTTCGCAAATTGTCCCGGCCGATGTTCGTCCATCCTTAATTAGCTGTGCTACATCTGCAGTGTAACGTGTGCACTTCAAAAATGTATCTGTGACATACAGTGTAATTTTTCAATATACGGTGTCCGCTGCGGACAGTGACATTAGCTGTGCCACATGTTCAGTTTAACGTGTGCGCTTCAAAAATTTCTCTGTGAAATACAGTGTACTTTTTCAGTAGACTGTGTCTGCTGCGGACAGTGACATTACTGGTGGTACCTCTCCTGTATAACGTTTCCTCATCCCAAATACCTTTGACATTCCCTGTAATTTATCATTAGCCGCTGGTGACAGATTGACATTATCTGCGGGATATCTCCTGTGTGACATTTCCACATCCCAAGTACCATTGCAAATCGTCCCGGCTGATGTTCGTCCATCATTATTAGCTGTGCCACATCTGCATGGTAACGTGTGCGCTTCATAAATGTATCTTTGACATACAGTGTACTTTTTCCGTAGATAGTGTCTGCTGCGGACAGTGACATTACCAGCGCCACATTTGGAGTAAAACATGTGCGCTTCAAAAAAGTATCTGTGACATACAGTGTACTTTTTCCGTAGACGGTGTATGCTGCGGACAGTGACATTACCAGCGCCACATCTGCAGTGTAACGTGTGCGCTTGAAAAATTTATCTGTGACATACAGTGTACTTTTTTCGTAAACGCTGCGTACAGTGACATTACCGGTGGTACCTCTCCTGTATAACGTTTCCTCATCCCAAATACCTGTGACATTCCCTGTAATTTATCATTAGCTGCTGGTGACAACATTGACATTATCTGTGGGATATCTCCTGTGTGACGTTTCCACATCCCAAATACCTTTTTAAATTGTTTTGCGCATACACTTCCAAATTCTACACTACTGTACATGTGACATACTTTCAATCATATATAACATTTAATATGAAAAAGGCGAGCGGTAAGGGACGGGGCAGTGGCCTAGATGTTGATGGTGCATGCAGAGGCCGTGGCCCTGGGCGCTAGAGCACAAGAAAAACAATCATCCACGATACCTAGCTTCATGTCCCAGTTTGCAGGGCGGCGCAGGACACTACTCTTGAAGTCAGACCAGTGAGACCAAGTGGTCGGTTGGATTAAAGCAGTCGGTTAAGCACCACCCTGTCTTCCACCAAGTCCAGTCTCAGTACCCAAGAGTCTGTTCAACCCAATCCTCACTCAAATCCTACTTACTCCGACCATGGAGAGTCTGGGCAAACAATTGATCCCACACTCGGATATTCCGAGGAGCTCTTTTCAGCGCCATATTCCGAGGAGCTCTTTTCTGCTCCATTCCTGGATTTGGCCCTCTCGCCAAGCATGCTTGAAGAGGGACAGATCTTATGCTCTGATTCCCAAAGTCTTGAGCATCCACAATCACAAGAAGATGACAGTGGGGAACGGCAATTACTGTTTAATGAGGTGGATGATGATGAGACACAGTTGCCAATAACTCAACGGCAATTACTGTGTCAAGAGGTTGAGGAAGAGGATGAGACACAGTTGTCAATCACTGAGGTAGTGGTTAGGTCAACAAGTCAGGAGGATTATCAGAGTGAGGAAGTGGAAGAGGAGGTGGTGGACGATGAAGTCACTGACCCAACCTGGGAAGGTGGAAAGCCGAGCGAGGACAGCAGTACAGAGGGGGAGGAATCTGCAGCACTGCAACAGGCTGGAAAAGGCAGTAGGGTGGCAAAAGAGAGAAGGCAGGCCACACCAAACCGGCCCGCAACTGTTCCCCGGAGCACCTTTTTGCGGAAATCTCTCTTGCCAAGGGGTAGGTGTTCCGCCGTCTGGAGCTTTTTTGAGAAAAGTGCGGACGACAAAAGAATTGTAATTTGTTACCTGTGCCATACAAAAATGAGCATGGGCTTTAACACTAGCAACCTCACCACCACCAGCATGATCCGCCACATGGCATCAAAGCACCCTAATATGTGGGCGGAACACCTGGGTCCACAATCTGCGGGTCACACCACTGCCTCCTCTTCCCCTGTGTTATGTGCTGGCATATCCACTGTCGAAGGCACAGGCCCGAATGCCTCCCGCCCTGCACCTGGACCTTCACAAGCATCATCAGCGACCACATCGGTGTCCCAGCGCAGCGTACAAATGTCCTTAGCCCAGGCATTTGAGCGCAAGCACAAATACCCAGCCACCCACCCACAGGCCATAGCACTAAATGCGCAGCGTTCCCAATTACTGGCCCTGGAAATGTTGCCATTTAGGCTTGTGGACACTGAGGCCTCCTGCAGCCTCATGTCGGCGGCCGTCCCGCGTTATGCAGTCCCCAGCCGTCACTATTTTTTACGTTGTGCCATGCCTGCCTTATACCAGCATGTGTCCCGTAACATCACACGTGCCCTGACCAACGTAGTTACTGAGAAGGTCCACTTAACCACGGACACATGGACAAGTGCATTCGACCAGGGATGCTATATTTCCCTGACAGCACACTGGGTGAATGTTGTGGAGGCTGGGAGCGAGTCGTACCCTGGGATGGCACAGGTGCTACCGATGCCAAGGATTGCAGGCCCTACGTCAATCAGGGTTTACGCCAGCACCTACGTTAGTGGTTCCAACCCCCACTTCTCCTCCTCTGCTTCCTCCTCCGAATTATCTGCGTGCAGCACCACTCAGTCATCAGTCGGTAGCTGAAAGCACTACAGTGGAGAAACAGCAACAGGCTGTGCTGAAGCTGATATGTTTAGGGGACAAACAGCACAATGCAGAGCTGTGGCAGGGGATAAGAGACCAGACTAAGCTGTGGCTCTTGCCACTCAACCTAGAACCAGGCAAGGTTGTGTCTGATAATGGCCGTAACTTGGTGGCGGCTTTGGAGCTCGGAAAGCTCAGACACATCCCATGCCTAGCCCACATCTTAGATTTAGTGGTTCAGCAGTTTCTTAAAACCTACCCCGATTTGCCTGAGCTACTGGTGAAGGTGCGCCGCGTGTGTGCACATTTCCGCAAGACATCGACAGCTTCAGCCGGTCTGTCAACGCTGTAGCAGCGCTTGAAATTGCCAGGCTGTTGTGTGACGTGAGCACGTGGGGGAACTCCACGTTCCACATGTTGGCCAGACTTTGTGAGCAGCAGAGGGCAGTAGTGGAATACCAGCTGCAACATGGTCGCCGCCTTTCCAGTCAGCTTCCGCTATTCACAAGCGATAAGTGGGCATGGATGTCTGACCTCTGTGAGGTTTTAAGAAACTTTGAGGAATCAACACAGATGGTGAGCGGCGATGCCGCTATTATCAGCGTAACCATCCCACTTCTGTGTCTACTCAAATGCTCGCTGCTCACAATTAAGGACGACGCTTTGCATGTGGAAGAGGTGGAAATGGGGGAAGACATTACACAGGGTGATAGCCAGACCACCCTCAGTTCAAACAAGGGTATATGGTTGAATCTTCCTTTTCTCATCCTCCTTCTCCTCTTCCATCATATCAACATGCAAATAATGCACTCAAATATATGTCCTTCGCATATAATGTTTTACAGGGTCAGCTCACCAGCAGGCACTCACATATAATTTTTTAGAGGGTGAGCTCACCAGCAGGCCCTTGCATATAATGTTTTACAGGGTCAGCCCAACAGCAGGCCCTCGCCTACAATCTTTTAGAGGGTCAGCTCACCAGCAGGCCCGCACCTAAAATATTTTACAGGGTCAGCTCACCAGCAGGCCCTCACATATAATTTTTTACAGGGTCAGCTCACCAGCAGGCCCTCGCATATAATTTTTTACATGGTCAGCTCACCAGCAGGCCTTCACCTACAATCTTTTACAGGGTCAGCTTACCAGCATGCCCTCGCCTGCAACCTTATAGAGGGTCAGTTCACCAGCAGGCCCGCACCTAATAAAATTTACAGGGTCAGCTCACCTGCAGGCCCTCCCCTAATTATACCTAATAGGTAATTTGCACGCATGCTGCCTTGCTTGGATGTGGTAGCCGTAGCCGTTTCTCAGGCTCCCACTCCTGAATCGAACGATGATTCCCCCATTACACATGGTCTTCATGTTTTGGGCTGAAAACAACATCGAACGTTGATAGGTCAGACATCAGAATGGATCATCGCCGTCACAGGGGCGTGCGATCAGCCCCAGGTTATCTAGAGTCACCAAAGTGGCAGCAGGCCCTCGCCCATAAAGTTTTATATGGTCACATCAGCAGGTCCTTGCTCCAAATGTTTTTAAGGGTCACCAGCAGGCCATCAATCATAATTTTTAAAGGCTATGTATGATGCCCTCCTTTATGTCTAACAAAGGGTGTATTGGAGTGCCGATTCCTTGTAATTTTTGGTAGCCCTTTCACTTAGTGCATAGGCTTTATGAGTGTAGTAGTCCCACTACCTGAACAATTGTACCACAATGTGAATGAGGCCCTCATTTATGTGATATACAGGTTGTATCGGAGTGCCTCTTTTTGGCAGCACTTGCACTTCATATACAAGTAAATATACAGGAAAAAATGTTTCCTAACAATTTTTCCTCTAAAATCGATTTTATCTTTTGTTTGTTTGTATTATTGTTGGTCTGTAAAAGTGGCGTAGTACTCGGACAACATTGTTCCCAGCAGCGACCTGGGAGTCCAAGATGCATCCAGACATCCACCCCCTGCTGTTCCCGAACCATTTCGGTGGTGTTTCCATCATTTTCTGACCATTTCCTATGAACCAGGCACCCTCCCCTTTTCAGAGCAGGGGGTGCCTGGTTTATTGCTCGGGTTCTCCCATTGACTTCCATTATACTCGGGTGCTCGGTAGAGCACCCGAGCATCCTGATGTGTTCGGCCAGAACACCCGAGCTCTTTGGTGCTCGATCAACACTAAAATCAAGGCCATATTTGGCCCCGCATCCTTACTCGTGATTCTGCACCAGCTCTCTGTAGCTCAGCAGCTAGTGGAACACGTGACTGTCTGATAATCATATCATGGCATATTACGTTTTTGCTGCAGCTCTGCCAAATGTTCTGGGTTCAGTTGTTTGTAATTTGTTTACAGGAACAATTTGCTTTACATCTGCAGTTCAAATCATGTGGTTGCCATGTGCACAGTAGATAATTTATTCTACACTGACGCTCTTCATCTCAGCAGCCTTTAATGTTTCAGACAAGCAACATTCATGTTCTTCTTAGACATGCAATTGGGGGTTTGTGTCTCTAGTATTTCCAGTTGCATTATTAATTGTTTTTAACCCCTTCAGTACCGAGCCACTTTTCACCTTAAATCCCAGGCCGATTTTTGCAAATCTGACATGTCACTATATGTGGTAATAACTTTGAAACGCTTTTACTTATCCAAGCCATTCTGAGATTGTTTTCTCATGACAAATTGTACTTCATGACGTCATAAATTTGAGTCAATATATTTCACCTTTATTTATAAAAAAAATCCCAAATTAACCAAAAATTATGAAAAATGCGTAATTTCCAAAATTTCTATTTCTCTGCTTTTAAAAGAGAAAGTGATACCTCATAAAATATTTATTACTTAACATTCTCCATATGTCTACTTTATGTTGGCATCATTTTGTATATGTCATTTTATTTTTTTTAGGATAATAGAAGGCTTGGAATTTTGAAGCAATTTTTCAAATTTTCAACATTTCCAAAACCATTTTTTTTAGCACCAATTCAGTTATAAAGTGATTTTGAGGGGCTTTGGTAATGGAAACCACCCATAAATTATACCATTTAAGA
Source organism: Bufo gargarizans (assembly GCF_014858855.1). Taxonomy (NCBI): domain Eukaryota; kingdom Metazoa; phylum Chordata; class Amphibia; order Anura; family Bufonidae; genus Bufo; species Bufo gargarizans. The sequence goes on from NC_058083.1 coordinate 171,302,959, forward strand.
AACTACACCACTCAAATTATTCAAAACGGATGTTACATTCTTTATTAACCCTTAAGGTGTTCCACAAGAATTAAAGGAAAATGGAGGTGAAATTTCAAAATTTCACTTTTTGGGTAGATTTTTTATGTTAATCAATTGTTTCTTGCAACACACCAACAGTTAACAGCAAAATAAACCTCAATATATATTACACTGATTCTGCAGTTTACAGAAATACCCCATATGGTGGTAAACTGCTTTATGGGCACGTAGCAGTGGTCAAAAGGAAAGGAGCGCCATATTGATTTTGGAGGCAGATTTCACTAGAATGCTTTTTAGGCACCATTTTGTATTTGAAGAGACCCTGACATACCCCTACAGTGGAAACCCTCAAAAAGTAACCTCATTTTGGAAACTACACCCCTTAAAGAATATATTAAGGGGGTACTGAGCACTTTGACCCCCTAAGCTTCTTAATGAAAAATGAAAAGTTTAGTTTCTTTCAATAAAATGTTGCTTTAGCCCCTAATTTTTCATTTTCACAAGGGGTAAAAGGAGAAAAAGCACCCCATAATTTGCTACCTATTTTCTCCATATGTGGTAATGAACTGCTGTGGGGGCACATGGCATGACTCAGAGGAGCGCCTTATATATTTTGCAGCGCAGATTTTGATGTATAGGTTTATGGGTGCCATTGGTTTTTATTTTTTAAGTGATTGTCTTATGTGGGGGCAGGATAAGGTTACAGTTTGATTGGTACAATTTTGGGGTACATAAGACTTTTTGATTGCTTGGTACTAAACTTTTTGTGAGGCAAGGTGAAAAAAAGGCATAGTTTTTTTTTTGTTTTTTTTACAGCATTCACCTGAAGGGTGCATATAATGTGACATTTTTATAGAGCAGCTTGTTACAGACGTGGCAATACCTAATATGTCTATCATTTTTATTTTTGTTAAAGGGACACTTTTGCCAAATATGACCATTGCAGACCACTCAGATCAGGTTCTCCATTACTTTCCCCAGATTACTATGGTACCTTTCATATTGCAGTCCATCGCTGATTTGCTCCAAAAACCACTTTTATACCATATGGTAATTAGGTTCTGAAGGTGCCCAGGGGCAAAGTTCATGCAGCTGGTGCCCAGGCCCCTCTGTGATTTGCTTACCAAACCCCTCCTCTTTCACCCCTCTGGCTCGCACTTGTTTAATCTGATTACCCCCTCCTCTCAGTCTGAAATCCTGCACCATTGCCGCTTAACATATTCCCAGCGCATGCGCACTGCATTGCCCATTATGGGCAGAGGAAAAGGGACTCTGGCCTGCGCAACTAGAGGATTTCAGACAGAGAGGAGGAGGTAATCAGATTAAACAAGGGCGGACCAGAGGAGTGAAAGAGGAGAGGTTTGGTAAGCAAAGCGCAGAGGGGCCTGGGCACCGGCCGCATGAACGCCGCCCCTAGGCACCTTCAGAACCTACAAACCGGATTCCAAAAAAGTTGGGACACTAAACAAATTGTGACTAAAAACTGAATGCAATGATGTGGAGATGGCAAATGTCAATATTTTATTTGTAATAGAAAGTAGATGACAGATCAAACGTTTAATCCGAGTAAATGTATAATTTTAAAGGAAAAATACGTTGATTCAAATTTTCACGGTGTCAACAAATCCCCAAAAAGTTGGGACAAGTAGCAATAAGAGGCTGGAAAAAGTAAATTTGAGCATAACGAAGAGCTGGAAGACCAATTAACACTAATTAGGTCAATTGGCAACATGATTGGGTATAAAAAGAGCTTCTCAGAGTGGCAGTGTCTCTCAGAAGCCAAGATGGGTAGAGGATCACCAATTCCCACAATGTTGCGCAGAAAGATAGTGGAGCAATATCAGAAAGGTGTTACCCAGCGAAAAATTGCAAAGACTTTGCATCTATCATCATCAACTGTGCATAACATCATCCGAAGATTCAGAGAATCTGGAACAATCTCTGTGCGTAAGGGTCAAGGCCGTAAAACCATACTGGATGCCCGTGATCTCCGGGCCCTTAAACGACACTGCACCACAAACAGGAATGCTACTGTAAAGGAAATCGCAGAATGGGCTCAGGAATACTTCCAGAAACCATTGTCAGTGAACACAATCCACCGTGCCATCTGCCGTTGCCAGCTGAAACTCTACAGTGCAAAGAAGAAGCCATTTCTAAGCAAGATCCACAAGCTCAGGCGTTTTCACTGGGCCAGGGATCATTTAAAATGGAGTGTGGCAAAATGGAAGACTGTTCTGTGGTCAGACGAGTCACGATTCGAAGTTCTTTTTGGAAATCTGGGACGCCATGTCATCCGGACCAAAGAGGACAAGGACAACCCAAGTTGTTATCAACGCTCAGTTCAGAAGCCTGCATCTCTGATGATATGGGGTTGCATGAGTGTGTGTGGCATTGGCAGCTTGCATGTCTGGAAAGGCACCATCAATGCAGAAAAATATATTCAGGTTCTAGAACAACATATGCTCCCATCCAGACGTCATCTCTTTCAGGGAAGACCCTGCATTTTTCAACAAGATAATGCCAGACCACATTCTGCATAAATCACAACATCATGGCTGCGTAGGAGAAGGATCCGGGTACTGAAATGGCCAGTCTGCAGTCCAGATCTTTCACCTATAGAGAACATTTGGCGCATCATAAAGAGGAAGGTGCAACAAAGAAGGCCCAAGACGATTGAACAGTTAGAGGCCTGTATTAGACAAGAATGGGAGAGCATTCCTATTTCTAAACTTGAGAAACTGGTCTCCTTGGTCCCCAGACGTCTGTTGAGTGTTGTAAGAAGAAGGGGAGATGCCACACAGTGGTGAAAATGGCCTTGTCCCAACTTTTTGGGGATTTGTTGACACCATGAATTTCTGATTCAACATATTTTTCCCTTAAAATGGTACATGTCCAACCCACTGTACCCTCCTCTTTGCCTCCTCCTCCGATTGTGGTTGATGGTAATCTTGAATTTCAGGTCTCTAGGATGGTAGACTCTTGAATTGTCCGCTGTTCTCTTCAGTACCTCGTTCATTGGGAGGGTTATGGTCCTGAGGAGAGGATGTGGGTTCCACTGGCGGACATTAAGGCCACTCGTCTTCTCAGGGCATTCCATAGGTCCCATCCTGAGAAGGTGGGCTCTGAGTGTCCGGAGTCCACTCGTAGAGGGAGGGGTAGTGTCACGACCAGATCTTTGAGAAGTTCTGATAGACGCTCTTCAGTACCTCCTGCATGATCTTCTTTTTTTTTTGCTTTCGTTTTGACATCTCTCCTCCCTCTCCCAGCTGTCATCTATTAGCAGTGATTGCCTCCCTATATATCTTCTCCCCATACTGCCTCACCTTGCGGTTTATACAACTTCCTGGAGTGTGCTCATGCTGCATGCTGCAAGCTACAAGCTGCAACTGATGCTTCTACAGATAAGTCTGTTCATTTATTTGTGTTTTCCTGTTGCCTTGATCCTAGGTGACCCTGACTCCCTCCGTATTAAGTGTAGGGAGCCGGTGGTCGTGTCCCCTCACTATTATAGGGTGTTCAGGTGTGATACAGTCGAGGCACGAGGGCATGCAATTTTCTATCATAGAGATCATGGGCTGAGAAGACAGGGAGAGTTTCAGGGCTTAAATAGGGGTCACCCTTTTGTTCCTTAGTTTCGGATCAAGCCAGTCGGATCCTTATTTGTAACTTCTTGTTTTCTGTTACACCATCCGTGACACAATTATAAAAACATAGAAACATAGAATGTGTCGGCAGATAAGAACCATTTGGCCCATCTAGTCTGCCCAATATACTGAATACTATGAAAATCCCTTGGCCCTATCTTATATGAAGGATGGCCTTATGCCTATCCCATGCATGCTTAAACTCCTTCACTGTATTTGCAGCTACCACTTCTGCAGGAAGGCTATTCCATGCATCCACTACTCTCTCAGTAAAGTAATACTTCCTGATATTACTTTTAAACCTTTGCCCCTCTAATTTAAAACTATGTCCTCTTGTAGCAGTTTTTCTTCTTTTAAATATCCTCTCCTCTTTCATCTTGTTGATTCCCTTTATGTATTTTAAAGTTTTTATCATATCCCGTCTGTCTCGTCTTTCTTCCAAGCTATACATGTTAAGGTCCTTTAATCTTTCCTGGTAAGTTTTATCCTGCAATCCATGTACTTGTTTAGTAGCTCTTCTCTGAACTCTCTCCAAAGTATCAATATCCTTCTGGAGATATGGTCTCCAGTACTGCACACAATACTTCAAATAAGGTCTCACTAGTCCTGTGTAGAGCGGCATAAGCACCTCCCTCTTTCTACTGGTAATGCCTCTCCCTATACACCCAAGCATTCTGCTAGCATTTCCTGCTGCACTATGACATTGTCTGCCTACCATTAAGTCTTCTGAAATAATGACCCCTAAATCCCTTTCCTCAGATACTGAGGTTAGGACTGTATCACTGATTTTATACTCTGCTCTTGGGTTTTTACGCCCCAGGTGCATTATCTTGCACTTATCAACATAAAATTTTAGTTGCCAGATTTTTGACAATTTTTTCCTAAATCCTTTTCCATTTGGTGTATCCCTCCAGGAACATCAACCCTGTTACAAATCTTTGTGTCATCAGCATAAAGACACACCTTACCATTGAGGCCTTCTGCATTTTTGCTGATAAAGATATTAAACAATATGGGTCCCAGAACAGATCCCTGAGGTACCCCACTGGTAACAAGACCTTGGTCTGAATATACTCCATTGACTACAACCCTCTGTTGTCTGTCCCTCAGCCACTGCCTAATCCATTCAACAATATGGGAGTCCAAGCACAAAGACTGCAATTTATTGATAAGCCTTCTATGTGGGACAGTATCAAAAGCCTTACTAAAGTCTAGATAAGCAATGTCTACTGCACCTCCGCCATCTAGTATTTTATATACTTTTATACTATTATACTTTTTTTATTTAAGTTTTATACAATAATATCATTTTTGAAACAACCAAAAAATCATGTTTTACTGTCTCCATAGTCCGAGAGCCATATATTATTTTATTTTTTTGGGCGATTGTCTTAGGCAGGGTATCATTTTTGTGGAATGAGATTACGGTTTGATTGTCACTATTTTGGGGTGCATAGGACTTTTTGATCGCTTGCTATTACACTTTTTGCGATGTAAGGTGATAAAAAATGGCTTTTTGACACCGTTTTTTTGTTTTGGTTTTTACGGTGTTCATCTGAGGGGTTAGGTCATGTGATATTTTTATAGAGAAATTGTCTTAGGTAGGGTCTCATTTTTTGCAGGAAGAGGTGACGGTTAGATTAGTACTATTTTGGGGGGCATACGCCTTTTTGATCGCTTGGTGATGCACTTTTAGTGATGTAAGGTGACAAAAAATGTTTTTTTTTAGCACAGTTTATATTTTATTTTTTTGACTGTGTTCACCTGAGGGGTTAGGTCATGTGATATTTTTATAGCGTTGGTCGATATGGATGCGGCGATACCTAATATGTCTACTTTTCTTTTTTTTCCCTATTTTAAAAAAATGTATATTTTACTTTATCTTGGGAAAGGGACGCTTTTTTTTTAATTTTTTTACTTGAAACTCCTAATGTTTCCAAAAACTTTATTTTTTTAACTTCTTTTTTTCACTTTATTTTTTGTCCCACTCTGGGACTTCAACTTTTGGGGGTCTGATCCTCTTTACAATGCATCACAATACTTCTGTATTGTGATGAATTGGCTGTAAGTGTATTACACTGTGCAATACACTTCAGCCTGCTTGCCTGTAAGATCCAGGGGGCTGGATCTCACAGGCTGTCAAGGAAGGCAGCCACGATGGGCCTTCCCTGCCATTGGGTCCCCATCACAGCAGCGCAGGGACCCGATGGCCACCCGCACCCGGCAGGATCCCACACGTGCCGCGGTCAGCGCTGACCATGGCCGTGCAAGGGTTAATGCACAAGCATCTGTGTTTTCACCAATGCCAGCGCATACAGCAGGGGTCTGGCTATCAGTGACTGCTGGACCCCTGCCGCTGATCAGGCGGGCGCAGCTCCTGCACCTGCCCCGTCCATGTATGGTGCTGGTATCCTACAGGTTAAGGCCCCATGCACACGGCCGTATTACTGTACTGTGCCGGCAGCAGGGAGCACACGGCGTCATAGCAACCAGTGACGCCGTGCGCTCCTGCTCTCAGGAGGGATCCAGGCCGCGGTTCCACGGCCCGCACACGGCCGTGAAACACGGCCGTGTGCATGGGGCCTAAGTTTCATATCTCACTACAGCAGGGATCTCCAACCTGTGACTCACAAGCCCCTGTTGTGTGGCTAGTGAGCTCTTTGCTAGTCTGTAAGGGTACATGCACATGGCAGTGTAGTTTACGCACCAAAATTTGCATGTGTTACCTGCAGATTTTGATCCAGGTTTTCCCCACATTTTACCCTTTGCATTGCAAAGTATGAAATCTGCACTGAAAATCCACACACTTGGCATGCTGCAGATTTAAAAATCCACAGACTCTGGATAGGTCATCATCAGTATCTGATCAGTGGAGATCCAATACCCAGGACTCCTGCCGATCAGCTGTTTGAGAAGACACCAGTGCTCACAGTAGTGTCACAGCCTTCTCTCAGCTCACCAAACACAGCACAGTACATTGTATAGCGGCTGTGCTTGGTATCACAGCTCAGCCCTATTTACTTTAATGAGGCTGAACTGCGCCTAGGCCATGTGACCGATGAACGTGACGTCCCTGAGCCTAGGTAAAACTGCGAGAAGGCTCCAGGGCTACTGCAAGCTTCAGTGTCTTCTCAAGCAGCTGACAGGTGGGGTTCCTGGGTGTCAGACCTCCACCGATCAGATACTGATGACCTAACCAATGGGGAGAAAGGAGTAAGCTGCTTCCAGACAGCTCTTGCGGTGGCTTTTTGACGACCAAGATCAAAAGGAATGGTCATTGAAATTCAACAGTTCCAATCTGACTTTCTAACAACGTCATAACATAGTTGGCCCGTCCCCATAAAATCATCTGGTATAAGGACTTTTCTGTTATGTGGATGGAAGCCTTAAGTCCATGTAGAACATATTTAGTACTTGCTCCCATTGTAGATTATTCAAGTTATTTTATTCAAAGGAAATCTGTTACCAGACAGGTGCCATAATGTTCAGGCAGTCAAGTGCCCTTATAAATACAAGTCTATGGGTGTCATGCACCCCTAAACAATAAACTGAGCCTTCTTGTGCTTGCCCATTCTTTTTCCCACACATTAACAAGAACTAACTGGTCACGTGCTGTCTAATAAAAGAAACCCTTTGACAGGTGACATTGTCATGAGATTATCAATGTTATTCACTAAGGTAAAGTACGGAGTGTAACAGCTCATGTTTTACCTGGGGGTCAACGCAACTTAAAGCGTACCTCCACTTTCAAGTGACTTCTCAGTGACTTTTATTTGTGTACATGAAAAATAACACATTATCTTGCTATTATATGACTTGTATCTTGCATTTTATCCCCTATACAGCCTTCATCTCTAATGCTCTGTTTTCTCTGTGTTATTGGGTGAAGACTAGCTGCTGTAACGGATCAGTTTGCATTATTCATTCAAAAAAAAGTCTAAGTCAAAACAGATCCGTCTTGACTTACATTGAAAGTAGATGGGGGACGGATCCGTTTTCAATTGCACCATATTGTGTCAGTAAAAACAGATCCTTCCCTATTGACTTACATTGTAAGTCAGGACGGATCCGTTTGGCTCTGCATCGTCAGGCGGACACCAAAACGCTGCAAGCTGCGTTTTAGTGTCCGCCTCAGAAGTGCAACTGAGACCAAACGCAGCCAAATTGATGCATTCTGAACGGATCTTTATCCATTCAGAATGCATTAGGGCTGAACTGATCTGTTTTTGGCCAATTGTGAAAGCCCTGAAACAGATCTCACAAGCGGACCCAGAAACGCCAGTGTGAAAGTAGCTTAAGCTGCTGCCTTACACTTCTGGCAGTGGTGTATCCTTCCAAAAACGAAAGGATCTGGCATGTTAACATTGAACAGATTGGTAGGCCCCCATATACATTAGATCAGGCATCCTCAAACTGCGGCCCTCCAGCTGTTGCAAAACTACAACTCCCAGCATGCCCGAACAGCCTATAGGTATCAGCCTACAGCACGGCATTGTGGGAGTTGTAGTTTTACAACAGCTGGAGGGCCGCAGTTTGAGGATGCCTGCATTAGATGGTTGTCTAGTTCCACCAAAAACAGCAGGTTTGGATGATATTAATGTAATGTGTATGGCAAACCTAAAAGGGTTCTCCACCTTTTTAACAAATATTGACTCTCTGCTGGACTTGTGAAAGAAAGGCATATTTACCTGCTCCCCGATGCTGTATTCTGGCTCCAGGTTGGTCGACCCCTGCATTCACAGTGTTCCAGTCCCCTGTTGTTAACTTGAGTCATGTGTGCATGTGTGCCGCAGTCATGGAAGAGAGTCAAGTGTTCAATTGCAGCCCATGATTGGCTGCAGCAGTGATGTGTCACTATCACTGGGACATTCGGGAGACATGTCACCACTATGGCCAGTCATTGGCTGCAGCAGTACACATAACCCCTGTCCATGCCAGAAGTTTACAAGAGGTGATCAAAGTGTAGTGAATGTAGCAGTGGACAGAACCGGAACCCATCTGTGGGGAGCCAAAACGCAACATTGGAGAGCAGGTGAGTATGCTTCCTTCAGAGGTTCAGTTGGGACAGTGGTAGCTAGAATTTGTTAAAAGGTGGCAAACTCCTTTTAGCTTCCCATAGATATTGGATTTTTGTTAGTGGATTTCATTATCTTCCATCAGTTTGACTTCTATAGGACAATCCTCATGCTCTGCTCTAAAAAATGTGGCAGAATTGCATTTTTTTCCCTAATTCCACCCTATATGGAATTTTTTTCCAGCTTCCCACTACATCATATGTAGAGAAGAGCGAATTTATGAAAAGTTCGATTCGGCTGATTCACCAAATTTTACATAAATATTGGCTTCGGTACGAATAACTTTGGCACAAAGCGCACTTTTTGTAAGTAGCAGGTGCAATGACAGGAAGCTGCAATAGCGCCGCCCCCGTCATTGTACCCCTCAGATGCCGCTTTCATACATGATTGCGGCATCTGAGTGTAAAAACTGTGTGAAATTAACATAATTTTTATTTATTTATAAAACTTACCACCTTTATTTGCTTGCGACGGGCCGGCCACCGCCATCTTGCTTGAAGATCTGGAGCGAAATCTCGAGCATCGCGAGATTACGTCATCACGCCAGCCGGTGTGATGCCACGGGATTTAGGCCGAAATCTTCAATCAAGATGGAGACTGGCGGCTTGTCACGAGCAAATGGAGGCGGTAAGTATGATTTTTTACACTATTTCAGGTTAAATCGATTCGCTAACACGAAATACGAGGAAATTCTGCTTCGAGGCAAATCAAATGTATCCTGAAATTAGAATTGAATTCCACTTTGTGGGATTTGATTAGCTCATCTCTAATTATATGCAATTTTAAATGGTGCCATTAGAAGGAAAAACTTGTCCTGCAAAAAACAAGACCTCAAAGAGCTATGTGAACAGAAAATAATAAAGTTATGGCTCTGGGAAAGAGTGCATAATGTTTTTACATAACAGAACATTAATGGGGGTGACATGATGGGAGGGGGGACAAGACAATTGGACTAATGTTCTATGTCCTCGAGGAGTGTATAGATCTTTGTCTCCATTTCAAGGATACCTATAAAGAGAGTATGGACTACTGTCGACAGAACTTTGTTTTCCGTCCAGCGAAACGGAAATCAGACGGATACATTATGCTTGCCCATATACTTTTATTATGACGGATCAAAACGGAATGCCTCTAAAGGTTTCCGTTTTGATTTCCGTCTTATAACCATGTTATAACGGAAAGCCATAACAGAATACATAACGTTGATGTGAACAAGCCCCAGGGCTGGCGTTAGGAGGGGCAAACTGGGCAATTGCCCTGGGCCCCCGTCACCAAAAGAGCCCCCTTCCAGTCAGTGGCGGATGACATTCGGGTTGGCAGCCCCGGGCCCAGTACCGCTGGGGGGCCCAACGCCGACCCGAACGCCAACATACTGCGGCGGAGCACGGTAGCGCATAGCTCCCTGCCCCGCCGCCGATCACCGCAATAGGCTTTAGGCCTAGTAGGCCTGAGGCCTATGCAGTAGTGAAATCCCGGCGCAGGCGCGCGTGATGACGTAATCACAAGCGCATGTGCCAGGACACAGCACAGTGAAGTGTGCGCACCTGGCATTGGACGTCTGGACATAGGTGAGTATTTATCTTTTAGGTTTTTTAATTTTTTTATTTTATTTGCCAGCTTTAGGGGACATGGGGGGGACAGACAGGAGGACATGTGAAGAGACAGTATATCGGGGGAAATTGCACTATGGGGGCAAATTACTATGTGGGGGGAAAATATTATGGTGGGTTTACTGTGTGGGGGCAAATTATTATGGGAAGGATTACTATGTGGGGGCAAATTATTATGGGAGGGATTACTATGTGGGGCAAATTACTATATGGGGCAATGTGGGGGGAAACTACTGTGTGGGGGCAGTGTGGGGGAAACTACTGTGTGGGGGCAGTGTGGGGGAAACTACTGTGTGGGGCAGTGTGAGGGAAACTACTGTGTGGGGGCAGTGTGAGGGAAACTACTGTGTGGGGGCAGTGTGGGGTAAATTACTGTGTGGGGGCAGTGTGGGGTAAATTACTGTGTGGGGGCAGTGTGGAAGAAACTACTGTGTGGGGGCAGTGTGGGGTAAATTACTGTGTGGAGCAGTGTGGGGTAAATTACTGTGTGGAGCAGTGTGGGGTAAATTACTGTGTGGAGCAGTGTGGGGTAAATTACTGTGTGGAGCAGTGTGGGGTAAATTACTGTGTGGAGCAGTGTGGGGTAAATTAATGTGTGGAGCAGTGTGGGGTAAACTACTGTGTGGGGGCAGTGTGAGGTAAACTACTGTGTGGGGGCAGTGTGGGGGAAACTACTGTGTGGGGGCAGTGTGGGGTAAATTACTGTGTGGGGGCAGTGTGGAAGAAACTACTGTGTGGGGGCAGTGTGGGGTAAATTACTGTGTGGAGCAGTGTGGGGTAAATTACTGTGTGGAGCAGTGTGGGGTAAATTACTGTGTGGAGCAGTGTGGGGTAAACTACTGTGTGGGGGCAGTGTGAGGTAAACTACTGTGTGGGGGCAGTGTGGGGGAAACTACTGTGTGGGGGCAGTGTGGGGGAAACTACTGTGTGGGGGCAGTGTGGAGGGAACTACTGTGTGGGGCAGGGTCAGGAAAATTACTGTGTGGGGCCAGTGTCGTGGAAATTACTGTGTGGGGGCAGTGTGGGGGAAATTACTGTGTGGGGGCAAACTACTATATGAGGCAGTGTGGTGGAAATTACTGTGTGGGGCAAATTACTATGTGGGGAAATTACTTGGTGGGGGGGGCAAATTACTATGCTGGGATTACTATGGGAGGCAGTGTTGGGAAATTACTATGTGGGGGGGGGGGGGCAAATTACTATGGGGGTTTACTATATGGGGGCAGCATTATTACCTGGAGCACAATATAGGGTGTTATTAATATTACTGGGGCACTCTAGGGGACATTATAGCTGCTGTGGACACTATAGGGACATTTGGGGTAATTTATCAAATTGGTGTAAAGTAGAACTGGCTTAGTTGCCCATAGCAACCAAACAGATCTCACCTTTCATTTTTGACAGCTCTTTTGGAAATCCAATTCTACTTTACACCAGTTTGATAAATTACCCCAGTTATGTCTATTAGGGTCACTATTTTTTCAGCAGTATAGTACCCGGGGCATTGGGGAGCACCACGAGCACAGTATTGGGAGTGGCAGCAGGATGACACTGTGGGGACACCAGGATGGGGAGGTTGATGGAAAAATTTTGAAATCTAACGTGTCTGTGTTGCAAACTCTGTAGAGACGAGATGTGGCTGAAAGAATTTGTCATGGCAGTCTGGGTCAAAAGGAGGAGAAGAGGAAATAGAAGATCTACATGACAGGAGATGTCCCTGGATGTGAGAGGTATGTAGTCACTCTGACATGTAGAAAGTGTTTTTAAAGGAGAGTTACACTTTAAAGGCTATATTTTCCAACCTGCTTCTTGTTTTTTTCAGTTAAAAGGTTTACCTGGGAATTTGATATGGATGGTCTATCCTCAGGATAGGTCATCAGTATCAGATCAGTGGGGATCCGACTCCTGACACCCCTGCGGATCAGCAGATTGAATTGGCCGCGGCGCTCACCAGAGTTCCGGTGAGCACTGCGGTCACTTTATAGTTTACCAAGCACTAGACATTAGACAGCAGCGGTGCTTGGTATTGCACCTCATCTCCTTTCACTTGAATGGGACTGAACTGCAACTAGACCATGTGACTGATATACAGGTCCTTCTCAAAAAATTAGCATACTGTGATAAAGTTCATTATTTTCTGTAATGTACTGATGAACATTAGACTTTCATATATTTTAGATTCATTACACACCAACTGAAGTAGTTCAAGCCTTTTATTGTTTTAATATTGATGATTTTGGCATACAGCTCATGAAAACCCAAATTTCCCATCTCAAAAAATTAGCATATCATGAAAAGGTTCTCTAAACAAGCTATTAACCTAATCATCTGAATCAACTAATTAACTCTAAACACCTGCAAAAGATTCCTGAGGCTTTTAAAAACTCCCAGCCTGGTTCATTACTCAAAACCGCAATCATAGGTAAGACTGCCGACCTGACTGCTGTCCAGAAGGCCATCATTGACACCCTCAAGCAAGAGGGTAAGACACAGAAAGAAATTTCTGAACGAATAGGCTGTTCCCAGAGTGCTGTATCAAGGCACCTCAGTGGGAAGTCTGTGGGAAGGAAAAAGTGTGGCAGAAAACGCTGCACAACGAGAAGAGGTGACCGGACCCTGAGGAAGATTGTGGAGAAGGACCGATTCCAGACCTTGGGGGACCTGCGGAAGCAGTGGACTGAGTCTGGAGTAGAAACATCCAGAGTCACCGTGTACAGGCGTGGGCAGGAAATGGGCTACAGGTGCCGCATTCCCCAGAAACAGCGGCAGAAGCGCCTGACCTGGGCTACAGAGAAGCAGCACCGGACTGTTGCTCAGTGGTCCAAAGTACTTTTGTCGGATGAAAGCAAATTTTGCATGTCATTCGGAAATCAAGGTGCCAGAGTCTGGAGGAAGACTGGGGAGAGGGAAATGCCAAAATGCCTGAAGTCCAGTGTCAAGTACCCACAGTCAGTGATGGTCTGGGGTGCCATGTCAGCTGCTGGTGTTGGTCCACTGTGTTTTATCAAGGGCAGGGTCAATGCAGCTAGCTATCGGGAGATTTTGGAGCACTTCATGCTTCCATCTGCTGAAAAGCTTTATGGAGATGAAGATTTCATATTTCAGCACGACCTGGCACCTGCTCACAGTGCCAAAACCACTGGTAAATGGTTTACTGACCATGGTATTACTGTGCTCAATTGGCCTGCCAACTCTCCTGACCTGAACCCCATAGAGAATATGTGGGATATTGGGAAGAGAAAGTTGAGAGACGCAAGACCCAACACTCTGGATGAGCTTAAGGCCGCTATGGAAGCATCCTGGGCCTCCTCAGCAGTGCCACAGGCTGATTGCCTCCATGCCACGCCGCATTGAACCAGTCATTTCTGCAAAAGGATTCCCGACCAAGTATTGAGTGCAGAACTGAACATAATTATTTGAAGGTTGACTTTTTTTGTATTAAAAACACTTTTCTTTTATTGGTCGGATGAAATATGCTAATTTTTTTAGATAGGAAATTTGGGTTTTCATGAGCTGTATGCCAAAATCATCAATATTAAAACAATAAAAGGCTTGAACTACTTCAGTTGGTGTGTAATGAATCTAAAATATATGAAAGTCTAATGTTTATCAGTACATTACAGAAAATAATGAACTTTATCACAATATGCTAATTTTTTGAGAAGGACCTGTACAGTGACACCACTGGCCACCCAACAGTTGATCGGTAGGTGTCCCGAGAGAAGATGCCAGCCGATCTGATATTGATGACCTATCCTAAAGATAATCTCATATACCTTGCTGGTACTGTATTACACTGCAGTTTCTCTGCATGAGAATCTGCGTGGAAAAACCATGTGTAATCCGCAGGCAGGCTATGTGTGAATGTGTTGTCTGCGCAATATTTCTTTTGGGGCCCCACTTAAAGTTTTGCCCAGGGCCACACTTTGTCTAAAACCGGCCCTAACTCTGCATGTTTGCAAATCTTTCCATCATACTTTTCTCTGTGTAGGTTGCACTCTAAGGGCTCATGCACACAACAGTATGTATTTTGTGGTCCACAAAACACGGATCCACAAAAAAAAAGATGATATCCGTGTGACGTCCGCGTTACATCTGTTTTTTTGGTGGATCTATTGTAACAATGGCTGTCCCTGTCTGCAAAATTGACAAGAATGCAACATTTTTTTCAAATCAATTTTCCCTAAAATGGTGGTAAAAAAGTTTATATTCACCTCATCCATTTGCGCATGCAAAGTCTGCAGCAGCCATCTTCAATCAAGATGGCTGTAGTAGACGAATATTTTTAATTTATTTTAATAGATTAATCCCTGACAGCCGTCAATGGTCATCTTAGGTGTTGCATTCAGAAGTGAATGCGGCATCTTAGTGGTTCAATGACGACACCATCGCCATTCCCCATCATTGCGCCTGCTACTCACAAAGAAATGCGCTTTGTTACAAATTAATTCGTCATGAAGCAAATTTCTTAGTGAAATTTGGTGAAGCAGCCAAATCAAAGTTTTGAGACCCTCCCTCATCTCTAACTATTATTCCAAAAGGTTGCCATTACAGATATCAGAAGAGGTGTGCAGTTGGTCAAGGACACAATAAAGCTAAAGTTTGGAGGGATCATGTCAAATGCTCTGCTGAAGATATGACCCAGTTGTTTGCTTTATGTCTATACAATGAATTACGTCTTTATATTACGTCTATATTACTTCTATTATATTATGGATATATACAAATTATACTTTACAAAAATACCCTATACCACACTTTATTCGGTTGGGGTGAAAAGTGCAGTCAATGACTATGACAATAAAATAATTAGGAGCTCTCATGACCAGTGCCCCTTCTTCTTTTGTCTCTTTGTTTTTTAGTATTTGTCATTTATATATTTATTGATTCTGAATTACTATATTGAAAATGATGGCGTATTAAAAATAAAGTTTATTGTTACAAAACTTCTCTTCTCATGTATGTCCAGCTGCTGGGGTAGCTCTTTCCTACCTGCTTTCCAGTTCAGCCTATCCCCCTGAGGCAGTACGGCGTATGTGTGAACTCCTCCGACTATTAATGGCCAGTGTTCGCTCACCCTAGTTCACCAGCCAAAGGTTACCTGTGAATACCTAAGGCATTTTCCCCAATGGGAGGGTGTTTGAGCAATAGGATGCCTAGCTTGCTAGTTTCCTAGTGAATGTGTGCTGTATTTGTACGTCTGCCCATGTCCTGACCACTGCCTGTTTATGGGATTCTGACTCTCAGCCACCTGACCTGTGTCTGCCTCCATATTGACCCTTTGCTGCCTGCACTGACTTGGTACCATTTACAGTAAGGCTACTTTCACACTCGCGTTTGGTGCGGATCCATTCAGATAATACAACTGTCTGCATCCGTTCGGAACACATCCATTTGTATTATCTTTAACATAGCCATTATTATCTTTAATCAATCCATCTTGAACACCATTGAGAGTCAATGGAGGACGGATACGTTTTTTATTGTGCCAGATTGTGTCATAGAAAACACAGTTTCGTCAGACGGACATCAAAACGCTGGAAGCAGCGTTTTGGTGTCCGCCTCCAAAGTGGAATGGAGACGGAACGGAGGCCAACTGAGGCAAATTGATGCATTCTGGGCGGATCCTTTTCCATTCAGAATGCATTAGGGTAAAATTGATCCGTTTTGGACCACTTGTGAGAGCCCTAAATGGATCTCACAAATGTAAAGCCAAAACGCCAGTGTGAAAGTAGCCTAAAGCACATACTCCACCAGCCTAGATCTTGGCCTGTTCCAATGATTGTGCCTGACCCCTCAGTGCTGAGCATTGGTGTCTCTGACCCCCGTGGGTTAGCTGTTGTTCACATCGAGACTACTCCAGAAAGTAGCTGCCCACTGGTTCCTTTGCATTGAAGTCTAGATCGTCGTATAGGAGTTAAAGGATAAGAACTAGCGGACTGCCAGGATATCGCCCTTAGGATTAACTCATAGTTAAATCTGTTGGTTGACAGAGTGGTTCCACAACCACTGCCATAACATTAGATTTTGCATTGGATTTTATGCAATTTGATTCTATTGATTGAAAGCTGCATTTTCCCCTCAGCATCATACAAGGTATAGTGCTGGGGAAAGATAGAGCCATTGATCAACAACCAGAAGAAAGGGTTGGAGATAGTTTACTGAGCAAGAGTAAGGAAGCTTCTCTGGTAAATCAATGCCCAGAGGCAGACGTTAACTAACTAGCATACAGCGTAAAATAGATTAAAACTTTAGTTTCTCACTTAAGCTACATAGACAAATGGCAATTGAGGTCTGTACATGATTTCTAGCTAGTGGCGTTACTGGTTTGGTATGCTATGAAATACTGAGTATAGTTTACTTTTGAAATATTTAAAAGCTGTTGAAAACCACAAGAAATTAGAAACATGGCAGAATCCGTTCTCTATCTATATATTGATTCAGAGCAAACTTTAAAATTTCTGTTTAATCCCTGGCAATTGTGAACAGAATTCATTTGTGATACGCATGATATACCTTGAACATTTTCATCCATTAATTCATAGCAGTTTCTAAATGTGATAGATACTGCATCACTAATGACCACACAACTCCCTTAGCAAAATGTTCTCGTGGTTCAATTTAGTTTGAAGAAAATATTAAATCTTTACCAAGTAATCTTGATACACTATCCCTTGAGAACATACCGTAAGACAAAATTCTGTTCACAAAGTAGAATTTTGCCTGCTTGTTATATGGCCTACTGTGCTTGGACTCTCCAGGGACTTGGATAAAAATCAATAAAATAAAAAATGTATTTTAAAACTAAGAGCCAGGGTCATTGCAGGTTATTTTATCTCAAGCCTTCTCTTTTATCTTCTCTTACTGCAACACTAGATATCCTGGTGATGCAGTCTGAAAAAAAGCCTTGACTTGTACTTTATATTGAATTTTCATGTCCTGATCATTACCTTTGGGTTATTTAGAAAAGAAAATGTAAATACTAATTTAGAATTTATTCCAGACTTCATATGTAGATTTTATACACCATCTCTCAATTATATAACTTCTATATAATAGATACTTTTATATGAGAAAGATATATATAGATAGATAGAAAGATAGATAGATCCAAAAGAGAAAAAAAAAAGAGGCAGCACTCCAAAATAAGGTAAAAGGGTGGTGGACCAATTTTATTTACCCCACGCAACGTTTCAGTCCACAATTAGGCATTTATCAATGAATTTTTTTGTGCGACACGTCTTTGGATAAAAAGATAGATAGATAGAGACTATATGACAAAAGGATTAGGACACACCTCTTAAAATTAAGCACCTGCCTTTACAAACGTTTATTAACCCCTTAGTGAACACCCATACGTGTTTTTACGGTGGTCACTAAGGGGCCTTAGGCTGGGCTGCCACGTTTTTACGGCGGCCCGGTCTAAGCGCTGAACGGATCCCCCGTGCAGCGGGAAGCACGGACCCGGCTCTCACATGAGAGCCGGGACCCTGCTCTAACAGCCCGGACCGGCAGAAGTGCCGGTCCGGGCTGTTTAACCCTTTACATGCCGGGCGCAATGCATGTAAAGTGGTGACAGAGGGAGCGGACTCCCGCTGTCTCCCATCAGCACCCCGAAAATAAGATCGCGGGGTGCTGATGTGTTCGGAAGCTTACCTCGCTTCCGATCAGGGCCCCGAGACTGTCTTCCGTTATCTCCAGCAGGCTGTGCCTCTCTGGCGCAGCCTGCTGGTCAAGGTTTGAATAGCATTGCTATTGAAATGTAATGCCTTATAGAGATAATGCATTACATTTTAAAAGCAATCAAAATGCTGTATATTATAGTCCCCTTGTGGGACTTTTAAGTAGTAAATTTTTTTTAACAAAAATACACATTTATTAAATAAAAAAAATTCCATAAAATAAAAAAAATATGCTTTTTTTCCATTGAAAATACGCTTTTCAATGAAAAAAATTGCAAAAAGAAAATATCCCCCATATGTTTGGTATTGCCACGTCCGTAACGACCCGGACTACATAAATATTACATAAATTATCCCCTATGGTGAACGCCGTAAAAAATAAAAAAAATAAAAAGACAGAATTTCTAATTTATTCTTAGTTTCCACTGAAAAAAGTAATAACAAGCGATCAAAAAGCGCCATTTACTCCAAAATGATACCAATGAAAAATACAAGTTGTCCCTCAAAAATCAAGCCTTCACACAACTCCATAGAAAAAGAAAAAAAAAAGTTATGGGTCTTGTGAAGTGGCAATGCAAAATCATTTTTTTGGTTAATAAAAGGGGTTTTATTGGAAAAAAAGTAGTAAAACGTAAAAAAAATTATAAGTATTTAGTATCACTGTAATCGTACTGACCCAGAGAATAAAGATATTATGTTATTTGTACCGAAAAATGAATGCCGTAAAATTTATAATGTAAAAACGCAGTGGCAGTATTGCTATTTTCCCCCATCTCCCTCCCAGAAAGAGTTAATAAAAGTTAATCAGAAAGTTATGTGTACCCCAAAATGGTGCCATTAAAAACTACAACTTGTCCCGTAAAAAACAAGCCCTCATAAAGCTATATAGACGAAAAAATAAAAAAGTTATAGCTCTTGGAACGAGACCATGAAAAAAGGAAGAAAAACGCTTGGTCATAAAGGCCCAAACAGGCTTGGTCACTAAGGGGTTAAAGAATGGGTCATTCTAAACAGCTTACTGAATTTGAGAGTAATAGTGTAATAGGATGCCACCAGATATGGAATCCACACCTATTGGATATTTATGTTATATCCTGTGGATATGCTATAATAGTTGAGATGGAAATACCATACCTGTTTAACACAGAATTAGGAATAACATCTTTGTAAATTGCTGATATGGAATGTTTCATCAGAAAATGATGTATTGTTTAAATTCCATTTTTATGTTAAACATATTTTTAGAACTTTTTTGTGAGCTTTTTTTTTTATTTTACATGTCACTATCTATATTTAAAAAAATGTTTATAATCCTGCAATTTTCACACGGGCCACCAGGTATAATAATAGGTCATGATTTTCTGTTCTGTACAGGTAACTTCAATAGCTAGCTTGTTATCATCACAGTCAGAATTGCAATAAATAACACCTCTATCTACATAATACACTATTCACAATAGGTGATATCACAGTTTATAAGTTCCACCCTGACCTCTGCACAGGTCACAGAGCATGACCAGAAAACTCTCTCATATAAGTCAATAGGATCAGCCCCTGTCCATTGTGTCTCTGGCCCATGCAGCTACTCTCAAAAGACAGGAAGTCTTAAAGGCAATGTGTCATCAGAAAATGGCCTATTGTTTAAATAAAATGCTTATGCTTAACATATTTTTAGCCCTTTCAGAAACGGGCCTATTTTCATCTTAAATCCCAGGCCGATTTTGGCAAATCTGACATGTTTCACTTTATGTTGTAATAACTTTGGAACGCTTTTACTTATGCAAGCCATTCTGAGATTGCTTTCTCGAGACACATTGTACGACAGTGGTAAATTTGAGTTGATATATTTCACCTTTATTTATAAAATAATCCCAAATTTACCCAAAATTTTGAAAAATTCTCTACCTTTAAGACAGATAGTAATACCTCATAAAATGGTTAGCAATCAACATTCCTATATGTCTACTTTATGTTGGCATAATTTTGTAAATGTAATTTTATCTGTTTAGGACGTTAGAAAGCTTAGAAGTTTAAAAGCTATTTTTAAAATTTTCAGCAAAATTTCCAAAACCATTTTTTTTTAAGCACCAATTCAGTTAAAAAGTGATTTTGAGGGGCCGACGTAATGTAAACCACCCATAAATTACCCCATTTTAGAAACTACAAACTACACCCTCAAATTATTCAAAACTGATGTTACAAACTTTGTTAAGCCTTGAGGTGTTACATAAGAAATTATGGCAAATAGAGGTGAAATTTCAAAATTTCACTTTTTTGGTAGATTTTTTATGTTAATAAATTTTTTCTTGCAATACAGCAAGGGTTAACAGCAAAATAAACCTCAATATATATTACTATGATTCTGCAGTTTACATAAATACCCCATATGTGGCGGTAAACTGCTCTATGAGCCCGTGGAAGTAGTCAGAAGGAAAGAAGCGCCATATGGATTTTGGAGGCAGATTTCGCTAGAATGGTTGTTAGGCACTATTTTGTATTTGAAGAGATCCTGACGTACCCCTACAGTGGAAACCTTCAAAAAGTGACCCGATTTTGGAAACTACACCCCTTAAAGCTTATATTAAGGGGGGTACTGAGCACTTTGACCTCCTAAGCGTTTTACGGAATTTGGAAACACTTGGCTGTAAAAATGAAAAGTTTCATTACTTTCATTAAAATGATGCTTTAGCCCCACATTTATCATTTTCACAAGGGGTAACAGGAGAAAAAGCACCCCATAAATTGTTACCCATTTTCTCCTGAAAACGGCAACACCCTATATGTGGTGGTAAACTGCTTTGGGGGCACATGGCAGGACTCAGAAAGGCAGGAGCGCCATATGGCTTTTGCAGCGCAAATTTTGATGGATTGATTTATGGGTTTTTATTTTTTAAGTGATTGTCTTATGTGGGGGCTCATTTTTTGTGGGATGAGGTGACTGTTTGATTGGTACCATTTTGGGGTACATAACACTTTTTGATTGCTTTTGTCAGGTAAGGTGAAAAAAAATGGCTGTTTTAGTATAGTTTTTTTTACAGCATTGATCTGAGGGGGCATATAATGTGATATTTTTATAGAGCAAGTTGTTATGGACACGGCGATACCTAATATGTCTATCATTTTTATTTTTGTTAAGTTTTACACAATTAAATCATTTTTGAACAGAATAAAATCTTGTTTTGTGTTACCATTTTCTGAGAGCCCTATTTTTTTATTTTTGGGCAATTGTCTTAGGTAGGGGATCCTTTTATGCAGGATGAGATGACAGTTTGATTGGTACCATTTTGGGGTACATAAGACTTTTTCATCACTTGGTATTATTCTAATATGTAGCAAGGCTGTAAAGCGAGATGACCGAATTTTTTTTAATAAGCGATAATTAGTATAATAAAAAATATTCTTCAAAAATTTTGCAAGGTTAAATACTTTAGCACTAAAAGAGGGCAAGGAAACCATTTCAATATATTTAGATAAAAAGATTATCACGCTTAGTTACAGAGCAAAAGATATAGAAATAATAAAGCTGGTCATTTTTTCCAACAAACCTGGTAAAGAATATACAAGAACCTGCTCCTATTTTTTCAGTAAAATACAAGAAGGTGTAGTTGTTTCAGATCTGCTGGAGATTACTGAAATCTTTGCTGATTACTGTTAGAGATGTCGCGAACATAAAATTTTCCGTTCGCGGATGGCGAATTTCTGCAAATGTTCGCGAACGGGCGAACCGCCATTGGCTTCAATAGGCAGGCGAATTTTAAAACCCACAGGGACTCTTTCTAGCCAAAGTAGAGATGGAAAAGTTGTTTCAAGGGGACTAACACCTGAACTGTGGCATGCTGGAGGGGGATCCATGGCAAAACTCCCATGGAAAATTACATAGTTGACGCAGAGTTGGATTTAAATACATAAAGGGCATAAATCAGCTAACAATCCAATTTTTTTTGGAACAACGTGGTTTAAAACATCCAGTGTGTGTATACGATCAGGTATGATGTTGTATCGATCAGGTAGTGTAAGGGTTACGCCCGCTTCACAGACCTTGACAGACCAAACTCCCCTTTTAATGCACCGCAAACAACCGCAAACAGTCCATTTGCCCAACCGCAAACTTCCCATTTGCACAAGGTTGGATACCAAGCTAGCCATGTCCCGTTGATGTCATTGAAGGTTTCTTCCTCCACCCAGCCACGTACAACACCAAGGGTCCCCGAAAGGTGAATTGAATTGATTTTTCGAACGGGGAGATGGCTAAAAAAACGCTTGCTCCCTCCCCTTTGTTTGAATCCACACCACGGTCACTGCGTCTGCGCCGTGCAATTTACTGTCACACCCGATATGAGTGGTATTTTCTGTAGTACTATTCTCATCAGTTTAATCCCTGTTACATGACGTCCCCAATCTGGGGTCCATTTATTAAATTGATTTTTCGAACGGGGAGATAGTTAAAAAAACGCTGGCTCCCTCCCCTTTGTTTGAATCCACGCCACGGTCACTGTGTCTGCGAATTTACTGTCACACCCGATATGAGTGGTATTTTCTGTAGTACCATTCTCATCAGTTTAATCCCTGTTACGTGATGTCCCCAAGCTGGGGTCCATTTATTAAATTGATCGTTCGAACGGGCAGATGGTTAAAAAAACGCTGGCTCCCTCCCCTTTGTTTGAATCCACGCCATGGTCACTGCGTCTGCGCCGTGCAATTTACTGTCACACCCGATATGAGTGGTATTTTCTTTAGTACTATTCTCATCAGTTTAATCCCTGTTACGTCCCATATCAGGGATTGCCTTTTGTGAAAAAAAATTTAGGCCGGGTACCTTCGACTGCCTTCGACTGATTTTAGGAACCGGGAGATGGAAAAAGCAGCTTCGTCGGTCCTCTTACTCCCAAGTTGGGGCACTGCGCGTGCACGGAGCAATGTGCTGTGACACCCTATATGAGTGGTGTCTTAACTAGTACTATTCCTATGAGTTTAATCCCTGTTACGTCCCCTATCCGGGGACGTGTGTCGAATTGATTAATCATTGTCGAATTAACAACATCCTGAAATAAATTTGTTCTGAGCTCTGTACTTGCTTTGTATTGGAATTGATGGGGATTTTTTAAATTGTCTGCATTATTTCTAATAAACTATTAAGAGACTTTATTATGATTTTTTTATTTTATATATTAAAAACCCATACAACTTAAAAAGAAAAAAAAAGAAAAATAATGTTTTTTCTATGAAAAATTATCCAGCCGATCGCTTTTAGTCTGATCATAATGAAGCAACGGCCTTATCTGGGGTGTGGCAACATTGCCAACACACTCATAGAGGTGATGATCGATTCATTGTGATACACAAGCCCCTTCACCACAACAAGGTACCGATCACGAAGGGGAATTGACACATGTATGTGCCTTTTTTTTGTTTTGTTTTTGCAGCCACAGTGCAGCACTAGAGGCCAGAAAAATTAGGCATGTACACATGCCTGAAAAATTAGGTATTGTTGCAGCTGCTGATGATGTTTTCCAGGTAGAAAGGTGACTAAAACATTGCGGCTTGAACCCTAGTTGGTGGCGGAGAATTCACGAAAGTCATCCGGTATGCAGACATTAAATACAGCAGCGTGGGGACCATTTTGAGGCCAAGGCATGTCATCAGGCTTTTTGTTAGTCAAACGTATCCCCCACTGTCAGTCCCCTGGGATCCATGCCTCATTCATCTTAATGAAGGTGAGGTAATCAACACTTTTTTGACCGAGGCGACTTCTTTTGTCAGTGACAATGCCTCCTGCTGCACTGAAGGTCCTTTCTGACAGGACACTTGAGGCGGGGCAGGCCAGAAGTTCTATCGCAAACTGGGATAGTTTAGGCCACAGGTCAAGCCTGCACACCCAGTAGTCAAGGGGTACATCGCTCCTCAGAGTGTCGATAACTGCAGTTAAGGCGAGGTAGTCTGCTACCTGTCGGTCGAGTCGTTCTCTGAGGGTGGACCCCGAAGGGCTGTGGCAATGCGTAGGACTGAAAAAGCTCTGCATGTCCTCCATCAACAACACATCTGTAAAGCCGTGGTCATGGTAGGAGGAGGATTACTTTCACCTCTTCCCCAGTTAGATTCCCATTATGCTGTGACATCCCCCTTATAAGCTGTGTAAAGCATATTTTTTTGTTTGGTTTTGAACTGCTGCATCCTTTCTGACTGTCAGTAATTTGGTAACATTTCCGCGACTTTCTGCTTATACCGGGGGTCTAGTAGCGTGGCCAGCCAGTACAGGTCGTTCTCCTTCATCCTTTTTATACCAGGGTCCCTCAACAGACATGACAGCATGAATGATCCCATTTGCACATGGTTGGATGCCGAGCTACTCAATTCCCGTTCCTCATCCTCACTGATGTCATTGACGGTCTGTTCTTCCCCCCAGCCACGTACAACACCACGGGTCCCAGATAGGTGACAACAACGAGCACCCTGGTGGGATGCCTGCTGTGGTTGGTCTTCGTCCTCCTCAAAGCCACATTCCTCCTCTGACTCCTCTTCCTCATACTCCTCTTGCAGCGTTGCCGCAGGTCCGGCAAGCGATGATGACAAGGCTGTTTCTAATGGTGATGGTGACCACAACTCTTCCTTTTCCTCTTCACGCTCATCTACAGCCTGATCCAGCACTCTTTGCACGGCACGCTCCAGGAAGAAAACAAATGGGATGAGGTCGCTGATGGTGCCTTTGGTGTGACTGACTAGGTTTGTCACCTCCTCAAAAGGATGCATGAGCCTACAGGCATTGCGCATGAGCGTCCAGTAACGTGGCAAAAAAAATCCCAGCTCCGCAGAGGCTGTCTTAGCACCCCGGTCATACAAATCCTCGTTGACGGCTTTTTCTTGTTGGAGCAGGCGGTCGAACATTAGGAGTGTTGAATTCCAATGTGTCGGAAATCAAGCGCCTCACTGGCATGTTTTTTCTGCGCTGAATGTCTGAAAAGTACGCCATGGCCGTGTAGGAACGCCTGAAATGGCCACACACCTTCCTGGCCTGCTTGAGGACGACCTGTAAGCCTGGGTACTTAGACACAAAGCGTTGCACGATGAGATTCAACACATGTGCCATGCACAGCACATGTGACAACTTGCCCAAATTCAATGCCGCCAACAAATTGCTTCCATTGTCACACACCATTTTGCCGATCTCCAGTTGGTGCGGGGTCAGCCACTGATCCACCTGTGCGTTCAAGGCGGACAGGAGTGCTGGTTCGGTGTGGCTCTCTGCCCCTGGGGAGCTGGGGGGATTCAGTTGATGTGCAGCCAGACGCCGCAGCAGAAGAGGACTCAGCCGAGGAGGTTATGGAAGAGGATGGAGTAGGAGGAGTAGAGGAGGTGGCAGTAGGCCTGCCTGCAAGTCGTGGCGGTGTCACCAACTCCGCTGCAGAGCCACGCATTCCATGCTTGGCAGCCGTCAGCAGGTTGACCCAATGCGCAGTGTAGGTGATATACCTGCCCTGACCGTGCTTTGCAGACCAGGTATCAGTGGTCAGATGGACCCTTGCCCCAACACTGTATGCCAGAGATGCCATGACTTCCTTTTCAATCACTGAGTAGAGGTTTGGGATTGCCTTTTTTGAAAAAAAAAATCGCCCGGGTACCTTCCACTGTTGTGTCCCAATAGCGACCAATTTTTTTAAGGCCTTAGACTCCACCAGCTGGTATGGTAAAAGCTGGCGGGCTAAGAGTTCCGTCAAGCCAGCTGTCAGACGCCGGGCAAGGGGGTGACTCTGTGACATTGGCTTCTTACGCTTAAACATTTCCTTTACAGACACCTGACTGTGGGTAGATGTAATGGAACTGCTGAAGGTGAGAGGCGGAGTGGCGGGTGGTTGAGAGGGGGCAAAGAGGACAGCAGTGGTTGACGTGGCTGAAGATGCTGGACCAGGAGGAGGATGGTGGCTTTGAGTTTGTGTGCTGCTTGTACTCATGTGTTGATCCCATTGGCGTTTGTGATGTGAGATCATGTGCCTTCGCAAAGCAGTTGTATCGAGGTGGGTGTTGGACTTCCCCCGACTCAGTTTCTTTTGGCACAGGTTGCAAATGGCATTGCTGTTATCAGAGGCAAACACACAAAAAAATGCCACACTGCTGAGCTTTGCAATGACAGCATTCTGGTGGTGGTAACAGCATGCGTTGATTGGCGTGCTGTCTGGCTGACCCCGGGTGCCGATACATGCTGTCTGACTGTGCCACTAGCTCCTTGCGATGACCTCCCCCTGCTTCCAACTCGTCTCCTCCTTCTCTCTGTCTCCCCTTCTGAACTTTCCCCCTCTTCTTCTTCTCTTGGAGCAGGCACCCACATGGCATCCACAGACACATCGTCATCATCAACCACTTCACTTGTATCTGACACCTCAGCAAAGGAAGCAGCAGCGGGTAAAACATCATCATCATCATCACACTGTATGTCCATGTGTGCAATGTTGCCTGACTGAGACATATCCCTGTTATCTATATCCTCTGGCAATAATGGTTGCGCATCACTAATTTCATTCAACTGATGTGTAAATAACTCCTCTGAGGGATCTAGTGAAGAGGCTGTGGTGGTAGTGGTGGTGGTGGCGGCGGGCAGGAGAGTGGTAACTTGAGAGCAGGTGACCAAAGCAGAGCTGGAGGAGGATGGTGCGTCAAGGTGTGAAAGCCAGTCAACTATTTTCTCCAAATTTTTTGGTTCAGGGTACTTGGCCTCTGAACACTGGGCATTATTCCAGGGCCAGTGGAAATCACAGCACCACGACCACGACGGCCTCTGCGGGGTGGCCTGCCTTTGCCTGTCATTTTTTTTTTAGATAAGTGGTACTATGCGTGCAAGGTACTGTGCCACCCTATATAAGTGGTGGGCAGTGGGCACAGTACAGTCTGTGTGGGCCTGACACACACGGGCTTGCAACTATGATTACCGTATTTTGGGCCGTATAAGACGCACTTCCCCCCCCCAAAAGTGGGGGGGAAATAGCAGTGCGTCTTATACGGCGAATGCTGCTGATTTTGCCGAGTTTTCAATCATACACCCACCGCGATGCCGCGCGGCGGGTGTATCAGCTGTGAGGGAGTAGGGGCTGGGGGCCGGCATCTGCATTTATAATGACAACGGGGCCCGTGCAGTGACTGTATTCTACTACACGGGCCCCGCTCACTGTATAATCGTATCTCTAATAGTAAATTGTTATGTACATAATCGCATAATGAGCGCTGTGTATTACTTACAACTACAAGCGCTCGCCGCTCGGTAGGTAGCAGAGAGGAGGGTGGAGGGAGGAGGCAGGCTGGGAGGACGGACGCTGGCAGTGTGAGTCATACGTCACGCGCCTGCGCCGCCCACTTTATGAATGAAGCAGGCGGCGTGGGCACATGACGTATGACTCACGCTGCCAGCGCCTGTCCTCCCGGCCTCCCTCCTCTCTGCTACCTACCGAGCTGCAGCGCTTGTAGTTGTAAGTAATACACAGCGCTCATTATGCGATTATGTACATAACAATTTACAATTAGAGATACAATTATACAGTGTAGTAGAATATAGTCAGTGCACGGGCCCCGCTGTCATTATAAAACCAGATGCCGGCCCCCAGCCCTGTATTGAGGGTCATTCACTACAGGGACACTTATGGAGGGGATCTGTGGATGACACATAGCATAAGATGCTATATATGTGTCATCCTCAGATTCCCCCCATAACAGTGTTATACACAGATCCTCATAACAGTGCCATCCAGAGAGCCCAATAAGAGCCACCCACAGATCCCCCATAAGTGTCACCCACAGATCCCCCATAAGTGTCACCACAGATTCCCCATAAGTGTCACCCACAGATCCCCCATAAGTGTCACCCACAGATCCCCCATAAGTGTCACCCACAGATCCCCCATAACAGTGCGTCACCCACAGATCCCCCATAACAGTGCCATCCACAGACCACAATTAGTTCAAAACCCACCAAAAGCATACCTTTTGGTTTAAAATATTTTTTTTCTTATTTTCCTCCTCAAAAACCTAGGTGTGTCTTATGGGCCGGTGCATCTTATACGGCGAAAAATACGGTATATCACAGAAAAATATTAAATATAATTTTTTTTATTTGCAAGGTATTTGAGTGAGTGACACCCTGTAATGGTATGAGTGGAGGCCTAGCCACTAGCCAGTGGCCACAATACAGTCTGTGTGGGCCTGACACACACGGGCTTGCAACTGGGATTATATCACAGAAAAATATTAAATAGAATTTTTTTTATTTGCAAGGTATTTGAGTGAGTGACATCCTGTAACGGTATGAGTGGAGGCCTAGCCACTAGCCAGTGGCCACATTACAGTCTGTGTGGGCCCGACACACACGGGCTTGCAACTGTGATTATATCACAGAAAAATATTAAATATATTTTTTTTTTATTTGCAAGGTATTTGAGTGAGTGACACCCTGTAATGGTATGAGTGGAGGCCTAGCCACTAGCCAGTGGCCACAATACAGTCTGTGTGGGCCTGACACACACGGTCTTGCAGCTGTGATTAGATCACAGAAAAATATTAAATAGAATATTTTTTATTTGCAAGGTATTTGAGTTAGTGACACCCTGTAACGGTATGAGTGGAGGCCTAGCCAGTGGCCACAGTACAGTCTGTGGGCCAGACACATACTGGCTTGCAACTGTGATTATATCACTGAAAAATATTAAATATAATTTTTTTTATTTGCAAGGTATTTGAGTGGGTGACACCCTGTAATGGTGTGAGTGGAGGCCTAGACACTATCCAGTGGCCACAATACAGTCTGTGTGGGCCTGACACACACTGGCTTGCAACTGTGATTATATCACTGAAAAATATTAAATATAATTTTTTTTATTTGCAAGGTATTCGAGTGAGTGACACCCTGTAACGGTATGAGTGGAGGCCTAGACACTAGCCAGTGGCCACAATACAGTCTGTGTGGGCCTGACACACACGGGCTTGCAACTGGGATTATATCACAAAAAAATATTAAATATAATTTTTTTTATCTGCGAGGTATTTGTGACTCACACCCTGTAATGGTATGAGTGGAGGCCTAGCCAGTGGCCACAGGACAGTCTGTGGGCCAGACACACACTGGCTTGCAACTGGGATTATATCACAGAAAAATATTAAATTGAATTATTTTTATCTGCAAGGTATTGTCTGTGACACCCTGTATGAATGGTGTGCACAAAGTACTGTCTGTGACTGAGCCTGCAGCCTCTCACACAAGGGCAGCCAGACAACTGCAATATATATATATATATATAAAAATAAAAAAAGCACACTGATGTACCAGCCCTGAAAAGGGCTTTTTGGGGTGCTGTCAGGACGCTGTCCTTACAGCAGATGAGTCTGTGGACACAGAACTATGCCCTAGCTAACGCTTTCCCTATTGAATCAGCAGCAGCAGCACTGTCCCTCCTCTCACTGAGAATGCAGCTTCCGAATGAATCTAAAATGGATGCTGTCCAGGAGGCTGGAGGGTCTTGGAGGGAGGGTCTGCTGCTGATTGGCTGGAATGTGTCTGCTGACTGTGAGATACAGGGTCAAAGTTTACTCAATGATGATGTATAGGGGGCGGACCGAACATCGCATATGTTCGCCCGCCGCGGCGAACGCGAACAAGCTATGTTCGCCGGCAAATAGTTCGGGCCATCACTAATTACTATTAGCAACTCAGTTTAAAGCTTGGCTTGGATAAATACAATCAAAAGTTATTTTAAGGGGAAAAGTTTTTGCCCATGATCTCTAAAACACAGCTGGACTTTTTACATACCCCCATAAGAGATAAGGAAGCTGCAGGTCCTGATGGGTATAGGGGAGAGTTCTTATAGGTTTATTCTTATAACCAGTTTTATTAGGACGTGCTGCGTTATTTGTCTGGCCAACTCTCGGCATGTTTGCCGTGCTGCGGCCGGATAGCCGTCCGGTCTCTATTACCCTGGTTTCACACCTAAGTGTTTCTCAAACGCGCGTTTTACGCGCGTTTTTATGCGCGTTTTTTGTAATAGTAAACACGCGTTTGACGCGCGTTTGGGTGATTGACAGCAGTGTTGTCCAATGAGTCTACGGCCCAAACGCGCGTCAAACGCCCCAAAAAAAGCTCCTGAACTTGTTTATGCGTCGGGCGTTTTACAGCACGTTCAAACGCGCTGTAAAACGCTCAAGTGTGAACCAGGGCCATAGGAAAGCATTGGTTTTCACGTGTTGAGCGTTTTACAGCGCGTTTGAACGCGCTGTAAAACGCTCAGGTGTGAACTTAGGGTTATAGTGAATAGGGCCAGGCCGGACTTCCAGCAGCACACGTGTGCAAGTGTTAGTACAAATCCGTCAGGCTGTACCCTGCCGGAACAGTCTACCGGACAAGTCTAACGCTAGTGTGAAAGAAGCCTAATACTTAAACAGCTCCTAGATACAGAATATTATAGCCTCATGTCCCTGATAAATCAGGAAGAAACACTACTTTTAAAGAGGATAGCCAATTTTTGTGAGATTCTGCTATTACTGATAAACAGAAGAAGAAGGGCACAAAGCAGCTATAGCACTGTGTAATGAGATTCAGACAAAGTCTTCAATTGTTTAACCCCTTAAGGACTCAGCCCTATTTCACCTTAAGGACTTGGCCATTTTTTGCAAATCTGACCAGTGTCACTTTAAGTGCTGATAACTTTAAAACACTTTGACTTATCCAGGCCATTCTGAGATTGTTTATTCGGCACATATTGTACTTCATGACACTGGTAAAATAAAGTAAAAAAAAAATCATTTTTATTTATAAAAAAAAATACTAAATGTACCCAAAATTTGTAAAAAAAATCACTTTGCGAGGCTTACATATTAGAAACCACCCAAAAATGACCCCATTCTATAAACTACACCCCTCAAAGTATTCAAAACTGATTTGAATAGCTTTATTAACCCTTTAGGTGTTCCACAAGAATTAATGGAAAATAGAGATACAATTTCAAAATTTCACTTTTTTGGCAGATTTTCCATTTTCATATTTTTTTTCCAGTTACAAAGCAAGGGTTAACAGCCAAACCAAACTCAATATTTATGGCCCTGATTCTGTAGTTTACAGAAACACCCCATATGTGGTCGTAAACTGCTGTACAGGCACACGGCAGGGCAAAGAAGGAAAGAAATGCCATACGGTTTTTGGAAGGCAGGTTTTGCTGGACTGTTTTTTTTTACACCATGTCCCATTTGAAGCCCCCCTGATGCACCCCTAGAGTAGAAACTCCATAAAAGTGACCCCATCTAAGAAACTACACCCCTCAAGGTATTCAAAACTGATTTTACAAACGTTGTTAACCCTTTAGGTGTTCCACAAGAATTAATGGAAAATAGAGATACAATTTAAAAATTTCACTTTTTTGGCAGATTTTCTATTTTAATATTTTTTTTACTTTTACAAAGCAAGGGTTAACAGCCAAACAAAACTCAATATTTATGGCCCTGATTCTGTAGTTTACAGAAACACCTCATATGTGGTCGTAAACTACTGTACAGGCACACGGCAGGGCACAGAATGAAAGGAATACCATACGGTTTTTGTAAGGCAGATTTTCCTGGACTGTTTTTTACTGTCCCCCTGATGCAACCCTAGAGTAGAAACTGCATAAAAGTGACCACATCTAAGAAACTACACCCCTCAAGGTATTCAAACTGATTTTACAAACGTTGTTAACCCTTTAGGTGTTCCTCAAGAGTTATTGGCAAATGGAGATTAAATTTCAGAATTAAATTTTTTTGTCATATGTCTGTGAAGGTTCTCATTTATTCAGGTCATGGTATATCTGTAAAGAATAAAACAAGGCAACTGGACGTACTGTAGATTTCTTGAAAACGTTTCACTCGTTCTTCAAACAAGCTTTCTCAATTCTGAGTGACTGTTGCCTTGATTTATTCTTTACAGATATAATTTTTTGTCAAATTTTCCATATTAATAAATTTTTCCCAGTAACAAAGCAAAGGTTAACAACCAAACAAAACTCAATATTAATGGCCCTGATTTTGTAGTTTACAGAAACACCCCATATGTGGTCATAAACTACTGTACGGGCACACGGCAGGGCGCAGAAGGAAAGGAATGCCAAACGGTTTTTGGAAGGCAGATTTTGCTGGACTGTTTTTTTTGACACCATGTCCCATTTGAAGCCCCTCTGATGCACCCCAAAAAAATTTCCGTTGTTCATCTGAGGGGTTAGGTCATGTGATTTTTTATAGAGCCGGTCGATACAGACGCGGCGATACCTAATATGTATACTTTTTTTTTTATTTATGTAAGTTTTACACAATGATTTCATTTTTGAAGCAAAAAAAATCATGTTTTAGTGTTTCCATAGTCTGAGAGCCATAATTTTTTCAGTTTTTGGGCGATTACCTTGGGTAGGGTATGATTTTTGCGGGATGAGATGAGGGATTTATTGGCACTATTTTGGGGTGCGTGTGACCTTTTGATCGCTTTTGCTATTACACTTTTTGTGATGCAAGGTGACAAAAAAAATTTTTTTAGCAGTTTTTATTTTACATTTTTTCATTTTTTACGGTGTTCAGGGAGGCATTGGTAAATACTATATATATATATATATATATATATATATATATATATTTATATGTGTAGTAAAACTTGTGAGAGGTTTTGTCTTGGAAAACAGGTATTTTCCTCCCAGCATGTGCTGCTGGGCTGATTTACAGCCAGGTGAGGTCAAATACCGGACTGGATTTTAAGTGCTGGTCCAAGGCAGCGCCTGGCTCTCTTTAAATAGGCCGCTGGGCTCAGAAGCCAGGTCTCTGTGTTGGAATCTGGGAGCCTTGTGTCTGGATGAAGGCTTGCTACCTGTTTGACAATTCACTGATTGAGATATAATTGGATTACGTTCACCTCTAAACAGGTTGGTGCTGCTATCAGCAAGGACTCTTTGAGGCAGAATTGCCGCATGGTGTGAATTACCACCAACACCGCAAGGTGACTTTTTGTTTGATTATGACTGCTTGTTTTGTCACTTGCCTAAAGTGTGAATAAAACGCTGAACGGTTTGATCCAAAGAACTTGTTGTTGTCTCTATACTGCGTCCGCTAATCCTGTCTACCAGAGCGAAACCCCACAATATATATATATATATATATATATATATATATTACTTTTTTTGCTAATCAAATGTATCTTTCTGATGCAATTTCACTGTGCTGCGTGCAAGACTTTTTCTGTCTAAAATAACGAATCTCAGACTGAAATGGCAAAAACATATGTAAAATGTGCATAACTAAGCATAATAGTTTCTTAAAATGCAGAATACTTTTTTTATTTTTCTGTTCTGATGGATCAGAAGAACGGAAAATGAAACAGTGATATGCATCTAGCCTTAGGCCTATTTCACACTGGCGTGTGCGGCCCGTTGCTGTATTGCGGCCCACAAAATGCGGGCCGCAATACACGAGCACAGTCCATGGGGCAGCCGCAGCGGATCGCGGACCCATTCACTTGAATGTGTCTGCGATCTGGCCGTTCCGCAAAAAGATAGGACATGTTCTATCTTTTTGCGGAACGGTAGTACGGGACGAAACCCTACGGAAGCACTCCGCAGTGCTTCCACAGGGTTCCATTCCGCTTCTCCGGATTTGCGGACCTATTCAAGTGAATGGGTCCTCCATCCGTGACGCGGAATGCCCAAGGAACGGCAGCTGTGTATTGCGGATCCGCAATACGGCAACGGGCCGCACACACAAGTGTGAAAGAGGCCTTACTTTGTAAGTGTTTCCTTAAATGGAATTTGGGCCCAGGATTTAGGAGTGACTAAAGACCTTGGGTGGGAAGATCGCTCCATACTCCATCAAGGGTTTTCACTTGCATTAGTTAAGAAGGCAAACAGAGCATGGTGTGCTGGTTTTGTGTGTGAGAAACAGAGACTTTCGCTGTTCCCCAAGCTGGACATGCTCTGTAGTCAAGTTCCTTTGCTTTATCCCTACCACACAGACTGGTGAGAACAACCTTCTGGATTATCTTAAATGCTCTGCCTGAAGTAAGGACTTTTCTGTTACCATTTACGGCTCATGTTATACTGCTGAAGAAAGCTGCTTTACGTTGGACTTATTCTCTTGGTCATAATTATTTTTTTTTTTTAAAGTGTTTGACCTGAAGAGGGATCCTGTGCCTGTGTTCCATACGGCAACTGAGCTAAACCCCCATAACAGTGAAGTAAGGACAGGTGAATAACAGGGGAACTTAGGTAACATAAATAGGATCTAGCAGTAATAAATAATTCATGGAGGCTGACCTGGGGTCTTGGAAGGATGGTAGCATTGTGGGCAAGTTATAGGATGAAACAGAAGCAGCTGAACTTTGGATTTTTTTCAGACTTGAAAGTAGTAACAGCCAACAGATCCTCAGTGGTGTTCCTCAGAAGTTTAAGGCCCCTTTCACACGGGCGAGTATTCCGCGCGGCTGCGATGCGTGAGTCGACCCATTCATTTCTATGGGGCTGTTCACATGAGCGGCGATTTTCACGCATCACTTTCGTGTTGTGTGAAAATTCGCAGCATGCTCTATTTTGTGCGTTTTTCACATAACGCAGGACCCATAGAAATGAATGGGGTTGCGCGAAAATTGCAAGCAAGTGCGGATGCGGTGCGATTTTCACGCACGGTTGCTAGGAGACTATCGGGGTGGAGACCCGATCATTATTATTTTCCCTTATAACATGGTTATAAGGGAAAATAATAGCATTCTTGGTACAGAATGCATAGTAAAATAGCGCTGGAGGGGTTAAAAAAATAAAAATACTAATTTAACTCGCCTTAATCCACTTGATCGTGCAGCCGACATCTCTTCTGTCTTCTTTCTTTGCTGTGTGCAGGAACAGGACCTGTAGTGACGTCACTCCGGTCATCACATGATCCATCACATGATCTTTTACCATGGTGATGGATCATGTGATAGCCGGAGTGACGTCACCACAAAACTGTTCCTGCGCACAGCAAAGAAAGAAGACAGAAGAGATGTCGGCTGCGCGATCAAGTGGACTAAGGTGAGTTAAATTTTTATTTTTATTTTTTAACCCCTCCAGCGCTATTTTACTATGCATTCTGTATTCAGAATGCTATTATTTTCCCTGATAACCATGTTATAAGGGAAAATAATACAATCTACAGAACACCGATCCCAAGCCCGAACTTCTGTGAAGAAGTTCGGGTTTGGGTACCAAACATGCCGATGTTCCCGCAACGCACCCGCACATTTTCCCGCAACACCCGTGTGAAAGAGGACTAAGAGTGAGACTATAAGTAGAGATGAGCGAATCGAAAATGTAATTTGCACTGAATCCTAATTTCATCACGCTTCATGGTAACAAATGACATTTTTTCCTAAAATGGCTGCTGCACATGTGAGGACATGGAGCAAGGAACTCTGTGAATGCGGGATCACCCACAATGCCATGCATGCAGCCATTCAGCAGCCAGTCAGCCCTGTGATGTCACAGCCCTATAAATAGCATCAGCCATCTTGGATTCTGCCATTTTCCAGTGTACTTAGTGCAGGGAGAGATGTCAGCAGGCGCTAGGGACAGTGCTAGGAAAGACTTCATTGTGCTAAAAACACGATTTACAAGTTCAGGGAAAGATTATTCAAGGTGTAAGGAATGGATAGCAAGGGATCATTCCACAGCATTTATGTAGAACAGGGTTTAGTAGGGGAGGTTACAGCCTGGTTAGGGCTCTTTTACACTTGCGTCGTCCGGATCCGTCGTGTACTCCATTTGCCGGAATTAGACGCCGGATCTGGAAAAAGCATTTGAAGACGGATCAGTCTTTAAAATGCGTTCAGTGTTACTATGGCAGCCAGGACGCTATTAAAGTCCTGGTTGCCATAGTAGTAATGGGGAGCGGGGGAGCAGTATACTTACCGCCCGTGTGGCTCCCGGGGCGCTTCAGAATGATGTCAGAGTGCCCCATGCGCATGGATGACGTGATCCATGCGATCACGTCATCCATGCGCGTGGTGCGCCCTGACGTCACTCTGAAGCGCCCCGGGAGCCGCACGGACGGTAAGTATACTGCTCCCCCGCTCCCCACTACACTTCACCATGGCAAACAGGACTTTAGCGTCCTGGCAGCCATGGTAACCATTCAGAAAAAGCTAAACGTCGGATCCGGTAATGCGCCAAAACGACGTTTAGCTTAAGGCCGGATCCGGATTAATGCCTTTCAATGGGCATTAATTCCAGATCCGGCCTTGCGGCAAGTGTTCAGGATTTTTGGCCGGAGCAAAAAGCGCAGCATGCTGCAGTATTTTCTCCGGCCAAAACACGTTCCGGTCCTGAACTGAAGACATCCTGATGCATCCTGAACGGATTTCTCTCCATTCACAGTGCATGGGGATAATCCTGATCAGGATTTTTCCGGCATAGAGCCCCGACGACGGGACTCTATGCCGGAAAAGAACAACGCAAGTGTGAAAGAGCCCTTAAAGGGTTTCTACCACCAGAAATACTGTTATGTAGCTGACTGACATTAGCGATGGGCTAATGTCAGCACTACATAACAGTATGTTTCTAACAGTAGTTCCTGCAGCCGTTTTTGTTAAAAACGTACTTTTATAGATATGCTAATGAGCCTCTAGGTGCTATGTGGGCGTCATTAGCACCTAGAGGGCTCCGTCCACTAACCATTTCAGCCGCCCATCGCGTCCCTCCAGCCCGACCCGCTCCTGTTGATTGACGTGAAACTTCTCAGTATCAAGTACCAGATCC
The DNA here is from genome assembly GCF_014858855.1 of Bufo gargarizans. Classification (NCBI taxonomy): domain Eukaryota; kingdom Metazoa; phylum Chordata; class Amphibia; order Anura; family Bufonidae; genus Bufo; species Bufo gargarizans. The sequence goes on from NC_058083.1 coordinate 171,339,749, forward strand.
TGTGCCTGCGCCGTGCGCTACTGTATTCTCCCGGCGCCGACTTCCTCACTGCGCCTGCGCCAACTACGTTACAGTGAGGAAGCCGGCACCAGGAGCGCGGCATTCACTCACTGCGCCTGCGCCGAATACAGAAGCGCATGGCGCAGGCGCGGGAATTGTTACTCGATACTGAGAAGTTTCACGTCAATCAACAGTAGCGGGGCGGGCTGGAGGGACGCGATGGGCGGCTGAAATGGTTAGTGAACGGCGCTCTCTAGGTGCTAATGACGCCCACATAGCACCTAGAGGCTTATTAGCATATCTATAAAAGTGCATTTTTAACAAAAACGGCTGCAGGAGCTACTGTTAGAAACATACTGTTATGTAGTGCTGACATTAGCGCATCGCTATTTCTGGTGGTAGAAACCCTTTAATAGGAACAATCCTATTACACCTTGCTGCACTGACCGGGCACCCAAATTGCTTTTATAAAGCTCTGTAATTCCAGCAAACCGTTCTTGTTATTGGGGTGCAAGTGCTGTTTGATACAGCCATTAACAGGGTTTATTACAAATAAATAATTCTACAGTATGTCTTATCTGCCCCAGTGTGGTGCAGTTATATGTTCTAAAGCTTTTTTTTTTTTTGCTTGTATTAGTGGGGAAAAAGGGCTTATTAGCCGTTGTGTGGTGAAGTGCGAAAATAACAGCCCTTTTTGGCGTGTATTAGTGGCATAAAAAAATAATTATTTTGAGTTCAGCAGTGCAGTTATATGTTCTAAAGCCCTTTTTGTCATGTATTAATGGCAAAATGAAAATATATTTGCTGTTCAGCAGTGCAGTTATATGTTGTAAAGCCCTTTTGTGGAGTCTATAAGTGGAAAAAATAAAAATATATTTGACGTTCAGCGATGCAGTTATATGTTCTAAAGCCTTTTGTGGAGCGGAAAAGTGGAAAAAAAACATATGTGCCGTTCAGCGGTGCAGTTATATCTTCTAAAGCCTTTTGTGGATTGTATAAGTGAAAAAAATAAAAATATATTTGCCATTCAGCTGTGCAGTTATATGTTCTAAAGCCCTTTATGTCGTGTATTAGTGGCAAAAAATATATATATTTGCCGTTCAGCGGTGCAGTTATATGTTCTAAAGCCCTTTTTGTCATGTAGCAGGAGTCGCAGGGAGAGGCCTGAGCTCCTAGTGTCATCTAGCGGTCGTGTCTTGACCAGCAACCCAGCAGTTCTTGAATGGTCATCCACTTCGTCCCAAGTGACATCAGACACCCCCAGCCAAGAGCCGGTGGGTTCGCCAGATGCAACCCTTAGTTGGCGTGGCCCAGGAGCAGGAACTGTGCCCTCACCTGTCCTCAACATGCCTCTGTTCTTTTTCTGTTCCCTTAGCCAGAAAAGCCCCACTATAAAGCTAGGACGAGCTACTAGAAAACAGTCAGCAGCTACTGGCCAGCCAAGATGGGGAGGAGACGCCCGCTGCAAATAGGGATGAGGAGAGTGGCATGGGAGCTGGTGTTGCGAGCGGTGAGGCTCCTGAACCAGAGACTGTTGAGGAGGACATCAGTGATCTGCCGACAGTACTTGATGATGATGTAGCTGATCACACTTGGGAGCCGGTTGAATTAGGGGCTTTATCATCATCGGGAGAAGAGGGTGGCAGCTTGCCCGTGAGGCAGAGGCAGGAACCCGCTAGCGTGGCTGGGAGTCAGCAGGGTGGCAGCAGTGGGCACCACAGCCCTGCATCAACATATGCAGTGTTACCATAAAGTGGCCTGGGAGAACCGTGGCACAGATGTGGTGGTCCAGCCTGCCGCTGCACCACACAGTGGCATGCACCCGGTTTCAGGCAGTTAAGGCTCCACCACCTCAGCCGAAGGGAGCTGTCTGTCCTTCCCATCATCTGCTGGTCCTGATGCTCCTCCTCCTCCTCATCAGTCATTCTGAACAGATTGCCAAGAGACAACAGTATGCCAAGAATAGGACATGCTATATTTTTTTTGCGGGGCCACGGAATGGAGCAAAGGATGAGGACAGCACACAGAGTGCTGTCTGCATCTTTTGTAAATCCATTGAAGTGAATTGGTCTGCACCCGAGCCACAAAAACTGCGGCTCGGATGCGGATCCGAAAAACGGTTGTGTGCATGAGGCCTGAGGCTTAGTTTATACTTGAGTTATTTGGTCAGTTTTGGCCCCATGACTGCCCAAATAAGTGAAGTGCGCAGTGATTCTAAGAGGCCTGTCACCTGCATATCATACTGACTCACAGTATTATTTCACTACTACAGCAGTGTTACTGCACAGCACAGTGTTCTACATCACTGTAAAGGCTCTCTGCAGGAAATAGCCATTTTTTAACGCGATTCGCCGGGCGGCCGAATTGAATTTTTGACCTGTGGTGACGTCAGATCACATGCTCCAATCACATGGTCCATCACCACAGGTCCTTTAGCCCACAACTAGTAAAGAACAGACCGGGAACTAGGCGATCAAGAGGATAAGGTGAGTTAACTTTTTTATTTTTTTAACCCTTCCAGCACTATTATACTATGCATTCTGTTATAAGGGAAAATAATACAGTGAATAGACTGTCACCTAGAACTCATGCGTGAAAATCGCACCGCATTCGCACTTGCTTGCGGATGCTTGCGATTTTCACGCAACCCCATTCACTTCTATGGGGCCTGCATTGCGTGGATTATCGCAACGCACAAAGAGGAGCATGCTGCGATTTTCACACAACGCATAAGTGATGCGTGAAAATCACCGCTCATGTGAACAGCCCCATAGAAATGAATGTGTCAGGATTCAGTGCGGGTGCAATGCGTTCAACTCACGCATCGCACCCGCGCGGAATACTCGCTCGTGTGAAAGGGGCCTAAGGGAGACATTTGAATTTCTCCACATCAGAAAAGTATGCTGGACAAGAAGAAAACATAACTGGCAAATTATCCACAACCTGTGGCTATGAGCAGAAGTTCAGAGCTAGTATTATTTCATAGTTTTAGCCACAACCCTATAAATGATGGCAAAACAAAACTAAAATCTTGAATTCAGGTCATTTTTTATTTTAATGCTCAGCATGTTACAATGTCTGGATCTTTAAGGGTCTATACCAATCAGATTGATTCCTTTGCCTCTGCTGTAAATAGAAAAGGGAAGACTAAAGCGATTGGCCTACTTATACAGTTACTCTTAAGAATGCTAAACAGGATTACCATTCATAGCAGAAGGCTTATGACCCTCGGAGACAGTAGAACCTGAAATAACCTTAATATCCTGTCATCTTGTATTACCCAGGCACACATTGAACAAATAACACACAGCATGCAGTGTTCATGAGCTCCACACAGCAGTGATTCTGAAGACATGTTAATCTGTGCCACAGAAGACCTCCTGTAGAAAAGCTTTCAGCATTTTTCCTCGTCTATTCTCTCCAGATCCCATTTATCCTATGCTACTATTCCACTACGTGTACATCAGTCATACCTTTAGTCTGTGACCATTTTCTACCAAATACCTGCTGCCTCTTCTAAAATGAAGCTATGTGTTTGATGAAACTACCAATGTGATTTTTAGTGCTATGTACAGAAAGCAGCATTCTAGCACCCAGACAGTTTTGCAGAAGCAACAGGAGAATTGTTGCAAATGCTGTAAAGAAATAAGAAGATTCTGTTATTGCATGTGAACATAGAACTACATTAATAACAGTGATTTCGGAGAAAATAATGCACTCTAAACAGTTTTCATGTGATACAGTCTTAGGCGACATTTCCGCGCGGGTGCAATGCGTGAGCTGAACGCATTGCACCCACTCTGAATCCCGACCCATTCATTTCTATGGGGCTGTGCACATGAGCGTGATTTTCACGCATCACTTGAGCGTTGCGTGAAAATTGCAGCATGCTCTATATTGTGGGTTTTTCACGCAACGCAGGCCCCATAGAAGTGAATGGGGCTTCGTGAAAATAGCAAGCATTCGCAAGCAAGTGTGGATGCGGTGTGCGATTTTCACGCATGGTTGCTAGGAGACGATCGGGATGGAGACCCGATCATTATTATTTTCCCTTATAACATGGTTATAAGGAAAAATAATAGCATTCTTAATACAGAATGCTTAGTAAAATAGGGATGGAGGGGTTAAAAAAATAATAATTATAATTTAACTCACCTCATCCACTTGTTCGCGCACCCCGGCTTGTCTTCTTCTTCTTTGATGACCAGGAGGAAAAGGACCTGTGGTGACGTCACTGCGATCATCACATGGTCCGTCACATGATCCATCACCATGGAGTATTTTATACTGGCACAAAGTATAGGGCACTATGGTGACCTTGGCTCAACTGGGGGCATTAAGAGTTTTTTTGGGGCACACAGTAGGAGGCATTGGCACACATTATGAGGGTACTATGGGGACATTGGCTCTACAGGGGGCACTAAGAGGAGGTATTTTTTATACTGCAACACAACAGGGTTTGGGTTTGGGTACCAAACATGCCGAGTTTTCTCATGCACGTGTAAAACACATTAAAACGCTTTGCACTCGCGGGGAAAAATCGCGCATTTCCCGCAACGCACCCACATCTTTTCCCGCAAGTCACCTGCAATGCCCGTGTGAACCCAGCCTTAGAATAAATAGACGGACTGCCTATGTCTTCAAACATCAAAATGATACCACCAAACAGTAAATGAATAACGCCGACATAAAATATCATACTGAATACTACTGCTATACAGTCACTGAATAACACCACCAATGCCAGAAGCATACTGGTTAACTGCAGGGCACCATTACAGTGCGGATCATATGTGCAACCTGTGAATCTGTAGGTTTCGAAAATAATTAAAAAAAATTATCATAATAATGGAAAAAAGTCTTTGCTACTAACCGTATTACACGTAAAGGACTATTACATTTCCCCTCAATTTTATTTTCCTTTGACTTAATTTCACTTACAATGAGAGGCATTGGGGCAGATTTATTCAGACTGGCATTTTAGACGCTGGTCTTATTAAACCCCTAAGCTGGTGGTGGATTCTCTGGAGTTGTGTAGAGGCACAGGCTTCTTTATAACTTCAGTGGATCCTTCACCAGTTCTAAATGATAGCTTCCGAGCTATCTTACATTTAGGCTTTTTTATACACCTGAAACAGGTGTATTTCATCTTAATAAATGACCCCCATTGTTTTCTTTTTGAGGGACTTAGGACAGCGATTACAGATGGATGCTGTGGCGGGGCAGGGGAGAGGCTTCTCTCTTCTCCAGTCCTCTCATAAGCTACAGGCACTAGGCCTGCAACCTATCAGAGGGCGGCGCAATGACGTCATCACGCCATACAGAGCGGGACACAGGCCAGAAGTGGCCTTATTTTATATACTGACACACATGGGGGGCACTATGGAGGGGGAGGAGCACTATGAGGGGCCCTATCTTAGTTACTGGCACACATGGTGGTACTATGGAGGGGGAGGAGCACTATGGGGACCTATTCTTATATACTGGCACACATGGGGGGCACTATGGAGAAGGGGGGAGAGGAGCACTATGGGGGCATCTTCTGGGGCTCTATATTATACATTGGCAGACATGGGGGGCACTATGGAGAAGGGGGAGAGGAGCACTATGGGGGCATCTTCTGGGGCTCTATATTATACATTGGCAGACATGGGGGGCACTATGGAGGGGCAGTAGCACTATGGGGCCCTATCTTATATGCTAGCACAAGTGGGGGGGCACTATGGAGAAGGGGGAGTAGCACTATGGGGGCATTTACTGGTGACCCTATATTATATACTGGCAAACATTATGGGGGCATTTTATACTGAGAGATTAGCCAACATGTCCTACGGACATGTCTGAGGCCAAGGTTTCTCAAGTAGCTCGGGACCTAACACTCACCTACCTGTGCTGTATGGGCAATACCAGGGGCCAGTGGGCAAATTACAGGAGCATGAGGTCCGACTCACAAACAACTCACCAGTTACCTCCAGCATGTAACCATGCTTGCAATGGGAGGAGGTAGGAGTCTGTAAGTCCCACTCAAGACTGGCTGGTATGGCCCAGGCCTCACAGGTGCACCTAAATGTAGCCTGTAGATGGAAAGCAGGCACATTTAAATTGGAGTTTATACACCTCCAGACAATTCTATATATACAAACTGAAAAGAATAGCATGGTATTAGAAAGGAGGTGCTCAAACCCACATGCAGTTGTGCATATATACAGGGGAGAAAATCCTGCACTTGTGGCCCATTGCTAATGACAATCCCCAGCAAAAATGCATACAGTGGAGGATGCCCGCAGCGAACCACAAGTACCCCAATAGACATCCTACACAAGATAGCAATTATGTGGATGTGATAATCAATATAACAATAGCAAAGACAGGTGCACTCTGCGGTCTTACTGTAATTTGCCCACTGGCCCCTAGTATTGCCCATATGACACAGGTAGGTGAGTGTTAGGTCCCGAGCTACTTGAGAAACCTTGGCGCGGTGCTCTGGCTCAGACAAATTGTTGGCTAATCTCTCCATTTTAAAATCAGTTTGAGGGTTTAGTAAGACCGCAGAGTGCACCTGTCTTTGCTATTGTTATATTGATTATCACATCCACATAATTGCTATCTTGTGTAGGATGTCTATTGTGGTACTTGTGGTTCGCTGCGGGCATCCTCCACTGTATGCATTTTTGCTGGGGATTGCCATTAGCAATGGGCCACAAGTGCAGAATTTGCTCCCTTGTGTATATATATATGCACAACTGCATGTGGGTTTGAGCACTTCCTGCCTGTTTAACACCACGCCATTCTTTCCAGTTGGCATTTTATACTAGCACATTGTCAGGCACCATGAGGACAAGGGGAGGCGCACGATATAGGAGTATTTTATACTGGAGCAAATTATAGGGCACTATGGGGACCTTGGCTCAACTGGGGGCATTAAGAGGGTTTTTTGGGCACACAGTAGGGGGCATTGGCACACATTATGAGGGTACTATGGGGACATTGGCTCTACAGGGGGCACTAAGAGGAGGTATTTTTTATACTGCCAAACAACAGGGCAGATTATAAGGGGGCATTTTACTACTACGTGTTGTCTGGTAGATAATTATTTCTATTGGTGGAATTTTGGGGGGCACTGTTACTGTGGGGGGCACCCTGGCACAGTATCAGCTCTAGTACAATTATTTTTGGGGAACATTATGTTCACACTATTAGTTTCAGGGACACTGTTTCCTGGGTGCAGTTATTTTGTAAGACACTGTGTGCCAATAATTATTGAAGGGGAACTATCTGTGTGTAACTAGTATATGGAGCACAGCAGGCACAATATTAGAGGGGTGTTGATTAGGTGGGAGGATGATGGAAAACTAGGAAACTAAGATGTCGACAAACCCTGCAGAGAGAAGAGATGATTAAAAGAAATCATCATGTGGTCTGAAAGGAGAAGATGAGGACAGAGAACATCTACATCAAAGAAGACGTCCCTGGATGTAAGAGGTATGTGGACCTGTATTAGGCTACCTTCACATCTGAGTGAGGGATTCCGGCAGGCTCTTCCAGCAGAGAACAGCCTGCCAGAATGCTCCAACATTGCTGAATGCAGACAGAATGTCCGCCAGCCCCATTAACTATAATGGGGTCTGGCAGAGATCGGCCACAATCTGGCAAAAATGCAGAGAATCAGCGGGACACAAACCGCTGCATGCCTGAGTTTGTTTCCGGCCAATTCCATGCATTCTCTGCTGGATCAGGTGGCTGGAGCGTAGTGCTGCAGGTGTGAAAGTAGCCTTAACCTGTATGTTTTGTATTGCTATAAGTAATGTTAGGACGGAATTGGTTATGTTGAGAAGTTGGCTTGGAGGGAAGGGGGCCCAGGTACATTCGTTGCACAGGGGCCCTCTGCTGTCTGTGTCCGCCCCTGAGATGGAGTAAACTGACAGTGATATTACACTGCCTGATTTTAGGGCAGTACGAGGGCCAATGGATGATAATTATTCATTGACACTCATTTGCAACAGCCTGATTACATAGGCTGAGGCAAACATTTAATGAGCTTACTCGTTCATCAACTGATAGGCCGCTCGATTATAAGGGACAATTATCGGGAACAAGTGTTCATTATGACAGATAACTGGCCCAAAATCGTGCAGTCTAATAGGGTTTTTAGGCTGTCTACACATGGACCAGATTAATCACAGTGTCTCGGGCTGGATGATACATTTGCTATATGACTAGACACTAACTTTATGCCAAGTATTTGTTGGCTTACTTTTAGACAGAATTCTATGCCAGAATTGTGGAACAATTTGGGGCAAAATGTTGCATCGTAGGACACCCCCTTTTCCAGTAAAGCTAGACCCCTTTCTTCTAAGCTGCCCCTCCCCTTTTTTGGGCTAGGCACAGATAATTTTTCTATGCCTAGATGCGCCAAGTTGCACCAAATTTTGGTGAAATATAGGCCAAAATTTACTGTCGGTGCACTCACATTAGTAATTGTGGACCAAAGTACCTGACTTGAGCATCCATTAAAAGTGTCTATCAGCTATCTCCTCTTTACCTTCCAACATCTACATCAAACTTATATGTGATTGGCTACTATACATTATTCGAACCATAGCATGTATGCACTTGCATCTGTATTTGAAGTATGGTTGTTACATAGTACACCGCAATATTCTTTTACATTGTGAAGAACTTTGACCCATCAGGTGGTACAGGACAGCCAATTGAGACGTTTCATCACATGGACATACCCTCTACCTTATAAATAAACCTGATCTGGCCGCCATTTTACATTCAGTCTTTTGCCAGTGTAGGGAAAGGTTGCTGTATGGAGCAAGGACAGACTGTTAGGGACACAAAATGCTAGCTAATAGGGCCACAAAAGTCCTTTTAAGGACTGGTATAGATGTGCTATCGATAGGTGTGACATACTGAGGGGTGTACAATGTAGAATAAGCCACGGCACTCCAGAGGGATTCCAATCGATTTCTTTTATTACACCTTGTGCAGCAACGTTTCAACCTAACGGTCTTTATCAAGCTCCCAATACACAGGTAACACAGTGAACATTAAATACAGTCTCATAGCCCCGCATTGGTTCCTGCTAGGCCCTACCCATTAACCCTCTCTTTACTTCCTAAAAGCATTCACATATTGCCCACTCCATAATCTATCTAAAACAACATATACTTTTGTCTGCCACATTACCATGCTGTAGGAGATTCTGCCTTCTTTATTCAGATACATATCTATACTCTCGCTCTTCCATGAGGTCTCGGCGTCCCTGCATGCACTCTGCGCATGCGCGACATCGTCACTTCCGCCCTTCCATGCGCACTTCCGCCAGGCTATGCCCAGCTTTCGGGTCATGTGATTCTGTCGCTCTAGTGACGCATTGTCACATGATCGTATATCGATCTATTCCATCACTTATCTAGATGTCATTAGGTGCTAAGGCTCAGTTACCCTAGATATTTAAACATTTTAAGCAAGACGAGACCCGTGGTTACATGATGCGGGCTGTCTGGTGCACATCATATACAGACCGATGTTTTATCAAACCATTAGTTATACCATTCAAATACAGTCAGGAGGCTGCAGCTATCAGGTCCATTGTTACATCCCTATTACATCTATATTTTCTATTACATCTCTAGAGCTTCAGAGTGAATAGCATGGTGTTCTATTCATAGGTTGTTCACGCAGGTTTACCATCATTCATCCAGCGGCTGGTATACAGAGCAAGCGTTCCAGGGGTAGTTAGCCCTCAGTCCACTAGCACATCCAGTCCCATACTGTCATTCATTCTATAGGGGAGTTCCAATGGGAGCACGTAGGGTAGCTCTTCCTTACGGGGAGTCACCCTCATCCTCTCACGACTTCCCAATATTTTATGGCTCATCCTGCTGCATCTTTAATCACCTCCAACACCATTTCACTCAATTATTTTTTTATAGACAGATTCTCAAACTATATATAGGATATTAAAGGACTGGATCCTTCTAGCTGCAGTCTCCATAGACATCACAAAAAAAACATATTATATATGGTGCAAACCTTGACAGACCCACATCACCACCAGGGGACCCGTATAACTATTTCCCATGTTTTCTTATCAACTATGTGCCTTTCATTTAGAGGCATCGTGAAGGTCAAGAGGCGGTTCTCCCACAGCATGTATGTTGACACCATCTATGGACAAAAGAAAAAAAGATTTCTTAAATAAACTATTACCATAAAAATGGAGATATAGGCAAAGAAAAAAGGAGTTAGATATTGTACATATATATGCATACATAAAAAACCGGCTATTCAGCCTAATATCTGAATTATATTTACGCACAACCCAGTCGAGAGTCAGAAAAGGGAACCAACCTTAAATTCCCTATTCAGGCCCTTCGGCTCCATTGTCTCCAACTCGTAAATCCATCTTAGCTCTTTTTGTTTTAACAGCTTCTCCCTATCTCCACCCCTCCTCAAAATTGGAACATTATCAATGATCCTATATCTCAATTGAGAGACATTATGTCTATGTTTCCAAAAGTGCTCAGGCACTGGTAGCTCCGTTTCATCATCACAATCTAGACTTAGCTGATTTTTTTTCTTTTTCTTTTTTCGCTAGTAGCTTGCGTATAGTGTACCGATGTTGATTTATCCTGTTCTTACAGGGCTGTGTCGTCTCTCCTATATATAGAAGGCCACACGGGCACTGCAAGCTATAAATAGCAAAATCTGTGTTACACGTATAGTGTCCTCTAATATCATATTTCTTCCCAGTTCTAGGGTGGCAGAAGGAGTCACCCTTGATTAGGCTGCCGCAATTGCAGCAGCCCAAGCAAGGGTAACACCCCCTTCTACCAACCTCTTTTTTCTTAGTTTTAACATCAGCTGATGTCAGGCTATCCTTAAGATTTCTGGGCCTCTTGTATGACATCAGCGGGGGGGATTGGAATTCAATTACCTTAGGGAAAGAATGTGTCAGTATATGCCAGTTATGTCTCAATATGCCTGAGATGCGATTACTCATTTTACTATAGGTTGATACAAATGGAATCCTGCCTGTTTTTTCTTCTCTCTTCGTTGTATTGACTAGTAATTGCTGTCGGTTACTATTCCTGGCCTTTTCCAAATGTCTATCTATCAAGTTTTTGGGGTATTTCCTATCCCTAAATCTTTGTCCCATTTTTTTCAATCTATCGTCTACCAGACTTTCTTCAGACACTATTCTTCTTGCTCGCAAAAACTGGCTAAACGGTAAAGATTCCACTGACCTCCTAGGGTGTGCACTATCAAAGCATAACATGCTGTTCCTGTCCGTTGGCTTAATAAAGAGGTCGGTTTCCAATTTACCTTCCCTTACATAAACCAACGTGTCTAAAAATTGTAATGATTCCACTGAATATACCTTTGTAAATTTCAATTGATCATGCAACTGATTAATATAGTCATGTAATTCCTGTAGTTTTTCTTCCGTGCCATTCCATATAAGGAAAATATCGTCTATATACCGCATCCACCCTCTCACATTACTGTAGAAGGTGGATGGGAATATAGACGTTTCCTCTATTTTCGACATGTATATATTCGCATATGTCGGGGCCACGTTGGACCCCATCGCGGTGCCCCGACATTGCTCATAAAACACATCTTCAAACAAAAAATAATTATGATACAGTAGAATTTCAAGTAGGGAGATTAGAAATGATTTGGTGTCAGACCCAAAATCCGACCTTTCCAGGGCCCATTTGACTGCCTCCAATCCCAGTTCATGATCGATACTGGTATAGAGGCTGGTTACATCGAATGAAACCAAAAAATCTCCCTCTTGAAATTCTAGTGCATCAATTTTTAACAGGAAATCTGTGGTGTCTTTCACATAAGATTTAGCCTCCATTGCATAGGATCTTAAAACTTTATCCAAAAAAGTTGCTGCATTGGAGAAGACTGACCCCATGCCCGACACAATGGGGCGTCCTGGCGGGTCTATCAACCCTTTGTGTATCTTAGGGAGGATATATAAGAGAGGAGTCACCGGGTTCTGAGGCACAAGGTAAGTATGTAAATTAGCATCGATCAGGTCATTCGCGAAAGCATTATCCGCCAATAACCTGGAGTCGCTATAACAATAGTGAGTAGTGCTGTCCTATTTACTATTTTTTGTCTATGGAGGTCTGAGGACATGCACGCTCACCTAGCATAGCTTTTGTTACCTATGCTGGAGACCGTGGGAGGAGAAAAATGGATACACCAAAAAGTCTACTTTACACCAGTGAACAGATTACGCACATCTTGAGTGGGAGTGATGATGAGGGAGCATTCCTTAATAAACCCACAGTGGATCTGATTAAACGTAAATGTGAAATTGAAAAAAAAACAGCTTATTAACACCGAACTGCACCTATCCACCTTAAGGGAGTATTATAAAGCTGAACGCATTCCGAGAGGACTGAGGACGCATCTGAGACCAATTCTGTTTCCCAATAATCCGGAGTTCCTGACCAAGTTCGCGTTTTTAGCGGATAGATTCTCCATGGATATGATGCTATTAAATATGGATTTTTTGCAACAAGATATGTTAAAAATACAAGCAAGAATAATAGAGTATGAAAGACAACTACAATCTCTTCAAACAGAACAAGAGTATCAAACAGTAAAAGAACGGATGGAGCAAGATTTAAAGAAATACCGCGATAATATCGAGACAACAAAGAGACAAAAATGGAGCAGGGACCAAGACGACTATAGTAAAGGGAATATCTACAAAACAATAACAACAAATAGGAACAGAAACCCAAGGTCTCAAAGAAAATTTAAGACACAGATACTAAGAATTAATCATGGGAATTTGACAGATACAGAGTCTTCAGGTGAACAAAGTGAAGCTTTTTTAGGAGAAAGAACAAGAGAAGCACACGGAGAGGGGGACGAAAATGCCAGCACAGGGGAAAAGGGAGAGGAAGTTGCGAGAGTCACTCGATCAAAGAGGCCACCGACGGGAACCAGGTTCACCAGGAAATAAATGAAGAACGGGACAACACTTTAGTGGTAAATATTTCCTCTTGTGAACTATCTAGAGATGAAGTGTTGCTCCTGAATAAGGGACTAACTTTTAGTCCAGAGACTGAGATCGACTGGTTCCAGGTGGAAATGGACCTGCATAATTTTTTTAGGCGTATTAAACTGAAGGTACACTTCAGTGAAATGGCGCCTGCAGGTGACAAGGAGATACATAAAGAGGTCCTTTCACTTAAAAGTGTGGGCCTCTTTCTCAAAAGTGACTTCCAACCGCCAGTATATAACAAAGCTATTGAGACCTTCGTCTCCCTTGTCAGACTGGAGATTGAAAAACTCAAGAGATCAAAAATAGATCCTAATATCACCAATCTGACAAGGGGAGAGAAAGTAGCTTTAAAGACCCTGAAAAATAGAAGGGAAATTACTATCAAAAGGGCGGATAAGGGAGGAGCCACCGTGGTGATGGACACGGAGAAGTATAAAATGGAGGTGATGAGACAAGTGAACGACAAGGAGATATATAAACCTCTAAGTCAAGATCCAAAATGGACCATTATACGCAAGATCAGGTTATTGGCGGATAATGCTTTCGCGAATGACCTGATCGATGCTAATTTACATACTTACCTTGTGCCTCAGAACCCGGTGACTCCTCTCCGTTTAGCCAGTTTTTGCGAGCAAGAAGAATAGTGTCTGAAGAAAGTCTGGTAGACGATAGATTGAAAAAAATGGGACAAAGATTTAGGGATAGGAAATACCCCAAAAACTTGATAGATAGACATTTGGAAAAGGCCAGGAATAGTAACCGACAGCAATTACTAGTCAATACAACGAAGAGAGAAGAAAAAACAGGCAGGATTCCATTTGTATCAACCTATAGTAAAATGAGTAATCGCATCTCAGGCATATTGAGACATAACTGGCATATACTGACACATTCTTTCCCTAAGGTAATTGAATTCCAATCCCCCCCGCTGATGTCATACAAGAGGCCCAGAAATCTTAAGGATAGCCTGACATCAGCTGATGTTAAAACTAAGAAAAAAGAGGTTGGTAGAAGGGGGTGTTACCCTTGCTTGGGCTGCTGCAATTGCGGCAGCCTAATCAAGGGTGACTCCTTCTGCCACCCTAGAACGGGGAAGAAATATGATATTAGAGGACACTATACGTGTAACACAGATTTTGCTATTTATAGCTTGCAGTGCCCGTGTGGCCTTCTATATATAGGAGAGACGACACAGCCCTGTAAGAACAGGATAAATCAACATCGGTACACTATACGCAAGCTACTAGCGAAAAAAGAAAAAGAAAAAAATCAGCTAAGTCTAGATTGTGATGATGAAACTGAGCTACCAGTACCTGAGCACTTTTGGAAACATAGACATATTGTCTCTCAATTGAGATATAGGATCATTGATAATGTTCCAATTTTGAGGAGGGGTGGAGATAGGGAGAAGCTGTTAAAACAAAAAGAGCTAAGATGGATTTACGAGTTGGAGACAATGGAGCCGAAGGGCCTGAATAGGGAATTTAAGGTTGGTTCCCTTTTCTGACTCTCGACTGGGTTGTGCGTAAATATAATTCAGATATTAGGCTGAATAGTCGGTTTTTTATGTATGCATATATATGTACAATATCTAACTCCTTTTTTCTTTTTTCTTTGCCTATATCTCCATTTTTATGGTAATAGTTTATTTAAGAAATCTTTTTTTTCTTTTGTCCATAGATGGTGTCAACATACATGCTGTGGGAGAACCGCCTCTTGACCTTCACGATGCCTCTAAATGAAAGGCACATAGTTGATAAGAAAACATGGGAAATAGTTATACGGGTCCCCTGGTGGTGATGTGGGTCTGTCAAGGTTTGCACCATATATAATATGTTTTTTTTGTGATGTCTATGGAGACTGCAGCTAGAAGGATCCAGTCCTTTAATATCCTATATATAGTTTGAGAATCTGTCTATAAAAAAATAATTGAGTGAAATGGTGTTGGAGGTGATTAAAGATGCAGCAGGATGAGCCATAAAATATTGGGAAGTCGTGAGAGGATGAGGGTGACTCCCCGTAAGGAAGAGCTACCCTACGTGCTCCCATTGGAACTCCCCTATAGAATGAATGACAGTATGGGACTGGATGAGCTAGTGGACTGAGGGCTAACTACCCCTGGAACGCTTGCTCTGTATACCAGCCGCTGGATGAATGATGGTAAACCTGCGTGAACAACCTATGAATAGAACACCATGCTATTCACTCTGAAGCTCTAGAGATGTAATAGAAAATATAGATGTAATAGGGATGTAACAATGGACCTGATAGCTGCAGCCTCCTGACTGTATTTGAATGGTATAACTAATGGTTTGATAAAACATCGGTCTGTATATGATGTGCACCAGACAGCCCGCATCATGTAACCACGGGTCTCGTCTTGCTTAAAATGTTTAAATATCTAGGGTAACTGAGCCTTAGCACCTAATGACATCTAGATAAGTGATGGAATAGATCGATATACGATCATGTGACAATGCGTCACTAGAGCGACAGAATCACATGACCCGAAAGCTGGGCATAGCCTGGCGGAAGTGCGCATGGAAGGGCGGAAGTGACGATGTCGCGCATGCGCAGAGTGCATGCAGGGACGCCGAGACCTCATGGAAGAGCGAGAGTATAGATATGTATCTGAATAAAGAAGGCAGAATCTCCTACAGCATGGTAATGTGGCAGACAAAAGTATATGTTGTTTTAGATAGATTATGGAGTGGGCAATATGTGAATGCTTTTAGGAAGTAAAGAGAGGGTTAATGGGTAGGGCCTAGCAGGAACCAATGCGGGGCTATGAGACTGTATTTAATGTTCACTGTGTTACCTGTGTATTGGGAGCTTGATAAAGACCGTTAGGTTGAAACGTTGCTGCACAAGGTGTAATAAAAGAAATCGATTGGAATCCCTCTGGAGTGCCGTGGCTTATTCTACATTGTCTATTACGGGAATCCTAGGACCAGGATTTAACGCTGCAGGCACCACCACATACTGGAGTCGCTATAACAATAGTGAGTAGTGCTGTCCTATTTACTATTTTTTGTATACTGAGGGGTGTAATATACTTATAATATACTTTCTAACATAGAAAGTATATTATAGTGCAATTGTATTGTGCAGCAGTTGTGTGCGATACTGCAGCCACACAGAGTGCCAAACTCTATTGGAACAAATCATTTCTACTAGTGTGATTTACCAGTTTCCCCCCAAAAAAAACTGATTGAAGCAGGGGTGTTATATACCAATAATATACTTTCTATATAGTGCATTTAGGTAGTGCAGCATTTGTCTGCCACATCTACACAGAGTAAAAAACACTATTTGAAGAAATAATTTCTACTGGTGTGATTTACCAGTTGCTCCCCAAAAAATCTGATTAAGGCAGGGGTGTGATATACCTTCTTCCACAAATACTGCTCTTCTATAGGGACTTTTGTCATAGAGTCATTTTGAAAATGACAGGCAGAGGAAGAGGCAGCCATTCCGCAGGGGTGGTAGGGGTCGGGCAGGTGCAACAGGCCTGAGCCTAAGTGGGAAGTTGCAGAAGGTGTGTGTGATTACGTCAAAGGACGCACCAGCCTTCCGGTTCTGCATCCTCCTCATCCTCTCCATCTGCACCCTCTTTACTCTCTGCTGTGTGCACCCCCAAAGACACCACCACCATCATATCCCCATCCATTACAAGACCTTACTGATGTGTAGCCATTATTGGCATCGGCTCAGGAAGAGGAGGTATCAATGGTCACCACCCAGCAGTCAGATGACAGTACCAAGATCAGCCCAAGGAGTGTGGTCCCTGCTGTTGCTGCCTACTCCAAGATCTCTAATGTCAGTGGTGGTAAAGGTGACGATGATGACTTGTCGATAGACGTCACGTGGGTGCCCACAAGAGGGGAAGAGGAGGGGAGTTCAGAGGGAGGAGAAACAGGCAGAACTTACAGTGCACAGGAGGCAAAAATCAGACTGCTGTAATGAGCCATCCACCATGCACGGTCACATCTGGACCTCCCAGGACGTCGACACATGGCTCCGCAGTGTGGGCTTTTTTTAACATGTCCGCTGCTGACAATAGTGTTGCCATCTGCAGCCTGTGCTGTCAACGCATAAGTCACGGTAAGCCCAAC
Source organism: Bufo gargarizans (assembly GCF_014858855.1). Lineage (NCBI taxonomy): Eukaryota > Metazoa > Chordata > Amphibia > Anura > Bufonidae > Bufo > Bufo gargarizans. The sequence continues at coordinate 171,356,912 of NC_058083.1, forward strand.
ACTTACCTGGGGATGACCACCTTAAGAAGGCACCTGACTTCCCATCATTGAGCACAGTGGGAGCAACACCGTCAGAACCCACAAAGACACACTCCCGGCACTCCCCGTCTTGCCTCTTCTTCTCCTCCTCTCCTCTCTCTTCCCAGTTGTCCTCCACTCCACCTTCCACCGTGCCGTCGTTGCGTTCATCTGGCAAAAGGCAGGCTTCCTTGCCCCAAATGTTCGAACAAAAAGATGATGACGCCGGATAACCCTCTTGCCCAACGGCTGACCGCTGGCTTGTCAGAACTGCTAGCCCACCAACTACTGCTATATAAACTGGTGGACGCGAAGGCCTTTAGAAAATTTGTGGCCACTGGAACACCGCAATGGAAGGTCTCTGGAAGGAAATATTTCTCCCAGAAGGGCATCCCAGAGCTATATGGCCACGTTCAGAGGCAAGTGAATGTATTTCTGGCACACAGTTTCGGTTCCAAGATACATCTGATCACAGACACGTGATCTAGCAAACACAGACAGGGAAGGTACATAACTTTAACTGCCCACTGGGTGAACCTTCTGACGGCCGTCAAACATGCAACCCATGGCACCCGGCTGACTCCTCCTTTTCCGCTGCTACCGTCTCTTCCGCTGCGCCCCCCAAGCTCCCAGAACCTATTTAACATGCCAGATGAGACGTTGCCATGCTGTGCTGCGTCTGTTGTGTCTGGAAGCCAAGAGCCACCGGTCCTGCACTCCTTTCAGCTATGTGGTCACAGGCCGATCAGTGGCTAACCCCGCTCAATTTGACAATTGGTAAAGTGGTGTGCAAAAACTGTGCCAATCTGCTGAGCGTGCTGAAACAGGGCAAAATGACACACGTGCCATGCATGGCACACGTCCTGAACTTAGTCGTGCAGCAATTCGTTGCCAAATACCCCGGGGTCCAGGACGTCTTGCGGCAGGCCAGGAAAATCTCTGGCCATTTTAGATCTTACACGCCCATGGCTCGCCTTGCTGACATTCACAAGCGACACCAGCTGCCCGTCAGACGTCTGATTTGTGACTGCCCGACGTGATGGAACTCCCCCTTGTATATACTGTACTTGACAGGCTGCTTAAGCAGAACCGTGCAGTTAATGACTACCTGTATGAACTCTGCGGCAGGACAGGTTCTGGGGAGCTTTTTTTTTTTTTTTTTTTCACCTCGCCAGTGGCTGCTCATGCGCAATGCATGCAGACTTCTGAGGCCATTTGATGAGATCACCAAACTGTTCAGTAGCAGCCAGGGTGCCATCAGTGACATCGTACCTTACGCCTTCTTTCTGGAGCGTGTATTGCGTTGTCGTTGATCAAGCCATCGAGGAGCAGGAAGATGAGGAAGTCGCAAGGCTGGATGAATTCCCAGGGTGGGCTACTCCATCTGAGACAAGTCAACAGCAGGAGTCTGAAGAGAAGTCAGAGGAGGAGGATGGTGGTTGGGGCAGAGGAGGAGCAAGAAGAGCATGCTTTAAACTTTTCGGGGATCCCTGGTGTTGTCCGTGGCTGGGGGGGAGGAGAACGAGGACGACATTATACTGGATAATGAACAGAAGCCAGGACACTCCACCTCTTCCAGTTTAGTGCAAATGGGGGCCTTCATGCTTCAGTGTTTGAAGAGGAACCCCCGCATAAAAGGCAAGGACAAGTACTGTGTGGCAACATACTTAGACCCCCGGTACAAACACAAAATGGTGAAAATGTTACCACCATCACAGAGGGCTGTCAGAATGCTGCATTCTGCTTTTGTGGGCGCTGGCAGAGGAATTTCCACTCACAGAGAAACAGTTGCGGGTATCAATTCAACAGTGCATGCAAGTAGAGGGCGGTTTGAAGATGTGTTGGTGACTTCGGATATGAGATCATTCTTGCAGCCAACCCATCGACAGCAGTCCTCCGGATCCAGCCTCGGGGAACGCCTAGATCGACAGGTGTCCGACTGCATCGGGTTAACGGCCGATGTAGACGCTCTGAGAAGCGATGAATCACTGGACTACTGGGTGTGCAGGCTTGACCTGTGGCCAGAGCTGGCAAAATTTGCCATGGAACTGTTTGCTTGCCCCTCGTCCAGTGTCCTGTCCGAAAGGACGTTCAGTGCAGCAGGGGGGATCGTGACCAATAAGCGCACACACCTAGCTCACGACAGTGTGAACTACCTTACATTTCTAAAAATTTATTAGGCATGGATCTCAGAGGAATTCAACATATGTGACGAGTCGACCACGTTTGATTAAATTTCCTCATGACAGCCCACAAACATCCGCCACCACCCTGAACAAATCATGGTCCCTGTCTTGGGTAAATACACCGGCATAAAAGGCCTTTTATGTCCATTGAATGCCTAATTATTGGGGCCTGTACTGGCTGACAGTTACATATTTATCCTGTGACTGCCTAATGTACCTCCAGCCACAGAATCCAAAGTTCTGTGCTGTCAGGTGAATGCCTATTGCCTAATTTTTGGGGCCTGTACTCGCCGACAGTTCATTTATTTTTTTTTTATCTCTAGCCACATAATCACACCCCTGTCTCACTCCTCTGCCTCTCATTATGGTGGCGTCTGAACCGCATTCACCATAAGGACCTTCTAATGTCACAGGGTCATGTGACTGTGCCCCTCACTGTACTGTGCCCCCTTATACCCTGCATTGTGCCCTCTTACCACACCCTGTGCAGTACCCCTAGTCATTCCCTGTACTGTGCCTCTTATGCTCTTAAATCCGGTCACTGTGCAGTGGTGTTATCCGGTCAATGTATGGTGGTGGTATCCAATATCTAAATGGCCATAACTGTATCCATTTACCTGCCCACACCATCCTTTTTTAAACCTGGCATGAGCTGGAAAAATATGCAGATTGCATTGCTAAGGACCTTTACGCCACAATCTGTCAGAAATACGCCTAACATAGACGTATTTCTTTATAATAAATGACCACCTAATTGTATTATTATTCGGGAGTAGGACTAATATCTTTATATTATATAGATTCTAGTGTATTATACTGTGCCCTGTATTTCCCAGTAGAAAATGATCCTTGGGAAACACAGTCCTCATCCCTGACCACCAGAACCAGGTAGCGCTCTGTCAGTACATAGCAGCCTCCCCTCTCCGCCACTCTGCTCCGATGTGTACTAGTGCTTATTCTGACACTAGCGCTGGGTTCACATCCATTTAATGCATACCAAAAATGTATGCGTTAACAGATGCCTCAGACTAATGCCGTACAGTGTCGCCCGTTCACAATACAGTTCCATGGTGTAAAAAAAAAAATTACGTTAACGTATGTATTTTTTTAATGGACTCTTCAGGATACAAAAACGTGGAATGCTGCACATTTGTATACATCAAACCAATAGGAAATAAACATTTTCTAGGCTCCAGCAGGGCACATTTTTGAGAGTTTCCCTTTAAGACGCATAAAAATGGCCCCTGATTAAAATGCATATTTTTTGTGGGACATTTTGGCAATGATCCCCTTCTGGTATATCACTGTCCATGTTGTGGGACTATTTGTGTACTTCTAGTAAGTGTTTGGTGGTTGCAAATATGAGCTGAAGATTTTTCAGGTTCGCCTGCCATTAACCCCTTAGTGACCACCCATACGTGTTTTTACGGCGGTCACTAAGGGGCCTTAGGCTGGGCCACCGCGTTTTTACGGCGGCCCGGTCTAAGCGCTGCACGGCTCCCCCGTGCAGCGGGGAGCACGGACACGGCTCTCACATGAGAGCCGGGACCCTGCTCTAACAGCCCGGACCGGCATGAGTGCCGATCTGGGCTGTTTAACCCTTTACATGCCGGGCGCAATGGCGCCCGCTGCATGTAAAGTGGTGACAGAGGGAGCGGACTCCCTCTGTCTCCCATCAGCACCCCGAAAATAAGATCGCGGGGAGCTGATGTGTTCGGAAGCTTACCTCACTTCCGATCAGGGCCTCGAGCCTGTCTTCAGTTCTCTCCAGCAGGCTGTGCCTCTCTGGCGCAGCCTGCTGGTCAAGGTTTGAATAGCATTGCTATTCAAATGTAATGCCTTATAGAGATAATGCATTACATTTTTAAAGCAATCAAAATACTGAATATTATAGTCCCCTTGTGGGACTTTTAAGTAGTAAAAAAAATAAATAAAAAAAATACACATTTAATAAATAAAAAAATTCCATAAAATAAAAAAATATGCTTTTTTTTTAATTGAAAATACGCTTTTCAATGAAAAAAATTGCAAAAAGAAAATATCCCCCATATGTTTGGTATTGCCGCGTCCGTAACGACCCAGACTACATAAATATTACATAAATTAGACAGAATTTCTAATTTATTCTTAGTTTCCACCGAAAAAAACGTAATAACAAGCGATCAAAAAGCGCCATTTACTCCAAAATGATACCAATGAAAAATACAAGTTGTCCCTCAAAAATCAAGCCCTCACACAACTCTATAGAAAAAGAAAAAAAAAAGTTATGGGTCTTGTGAAGTGGCAATGCAAAATCATCTTTTTGGTTAATAAAAGGGGTTTTATTGGAAAAAAAAGTAGTAAAACGTAAAAAAAAATTATAAGTATTTAGTATCACTGTAATCGTACTGACCCAGAGAATAAAGATATTATGTTATTTGTACCGAAAAATGAACGCCGTAAAATTTATAATGTAAAAACGCAGTGGCAGTATTGCTATTTTCCCCCATCTCCCTCCCAGAAAGAGTTAATAAAAGTTAATCAGAAAGTTATGTGTACCCCAAAATGGTGCCATTAAAAACTACAACTTGTCCCGTAAAAGACAAGCCCTCATAAAGCTATATAGACGAAAAAATAAAAAAGTTATAACTCTTGGAACGAGACCATGAAAAAAGGAAGAAAAACGTTTGGTCATAAAGGCCCAAACAGGCTTGGTCACTAAGGGGTTAAAGTGAATGGGGCCCGCCCCGAACTTGCGGTTCGCGAACCCTCCCAGCCGATGTTTGTCCATCACTTCAAAGGGGTCCTATTGAACATTATGAACACCATATCACTGATTTATATAGTTGTACAATACTGTAATATATACATAAATCACGATGGAATCTTTTTAAATTAATGTGAACTGAAAGTGGTTGTTTTGGACTTACTTTTTAAATAACATGACCACCCTGCTGGACCTGTAAAGGGAAACATACTTGTGAAGCAAACCCAGGAGAAGTAGAGGGAAGGATGGGAGTGGTAGTGGCAATTCACATTGGCAATCCTTACACTGATGCTCTCTAGGGCCATGTAGTGGTAGATGGGGGCACCCTTTCTTACATCTGGGCACACCCTCATGTCGGAGCTCCTCACTGATGGTAGTTAAGGTGCTCTTAGTGTTATAAGTTTTAGTAGACATGTTCTGTGGCCTGTGAATAGTACTGGAGTCAGTAACCAGGAGAGATGCAGGAAATAAACAAGTCTCTCTTTACTAAAGTACACAATGTGAGTTGTAGACCTTCCAACGGTATCAAACACAGTTCCTAACAATTCACAATACAAATCTTCCCAAATAATAATATTTGACTATAAGCAAGGGTTGAGATAGTAGTACTCCTGTCCTCTATTTCTCCAAATTGTCTGTCTCTGCAGAAGCTAAGGCTGACAATAAGGTTCTTGCAAACGTGTCTGTAATGGCCAGCTGAGGGATACAGGATTAAGATATGGCTGACCAAACAGTGTCAAATAGTGGAAAGGGGTTTTAGCAATGTCCCTATGACTGCAGTAAAGTCTCTATCAGCTTTAAACAGATGCAGATTCTGGACCTTCTTGAGTCTTCTTTTCTCATTCTGGATCACTGTAAAGTAAAGATGACTTTCTCTCTGTTGATCTCTCAGCAATAGTGATTCTCTGGGATATAGGTCTAGTCCTCTGAGGAGTAAGCACATGTAGCTCCTCTCACTTCCTCAGCTAACTCGCTGCTCTAGACACTAAGGGGCAGACCTAAGTCTATCACCTAGCTTCCTAAATGAATAGAGGCAGGATTGTTAACATATATATATATATATATATATATATATATATATACACAAAACTATGCTGGGTCTGTACAATGCATTAGAATTCATTCATTAAATAACATTTAAATAACCAGAACTGCACTTGCCTGTTTCCTGCACTTCAGTCCATGCATGTAAACTTCCAACATGGATGGGGTCATGTGTGCCACTGCATCCAATTACTCTGCTCAATGGTGACATATCCTCAAGAGGCTAGTCATTGCTGGGTCAATGCTGCTTGGGTACACAGTGCCTCTCAGCCCATTGTAATTTTTTTCAATGTAATGCCATGCTACACTGTCATCTACCTTCAGTCAAATAGATGCACAGATGCTAGAGGCTATTTCTAAGTCTGCGTGACATCAGCTCAGTCTATGCACAGTCATTATCTGATGTACACATACTTTGTAGCTGTATTATATCCTTAAGACTCCTTTTTTGCATGCATTCTTTCTTAGGCTCATATGTGGGTTTTATTTTGGTTTTAAGGCTCAGAATGTTAGAAACAAAAATTCACTTACGTACTGGAAAGATTCTGAAAACATTTTTCTTGGCAGTTGCAGTTTTTCAGAGTCATTCCCTGTAGCACACTAACATCTGTTCCAATTCTTTCCCATTTCTGAATGATTATCTGTAGCCCAGATATATTTTAATGATATTTAGCATTAGGAAATAGAAGGAATTAAAAATGTTGCTAACATGGATTAAAATAAATAACACACAACTGAGCTGAATTTTAGATGTGGAAGACACTGACTCAAATAATAACATAACCATTTATGAAAGTGAACTGAGCAAATGTTCTGTATTATTAATGCAGCCAAAACCACAGTATACTAAATGCCAGTATGGTGTCCATGGCGATTTTTATTTTTTTTAATTATTTTTTTACTTTTCATCAATCTTAACATGAACCGTTACCTTAGCTTCCCTTAAAGGAGTTGTCCCAAGAAAAATTTTCTAAAAAAAATTTAAATCTTCACCTGAATCTGAATACTTTTGTAACTGCCTGTAATAAAAAATCTAGTATAGCCACTGAGTTATCCAATAAAATCTATCTGTAAAGTGCTGTTTTTATTTTTTTCTTATTTCTCTGTCCACCTCAATAAGGTGGTCGCACATGTTCAGTTCCTTGATTGATGTGTAGACTTTCACATTGTAACAGTGGTTGCAGTCCGCCACCGTTTCTCTGCCTAATGCCGCGGTCCTGGGCAGTGAACTGCTGCTGGTGTTTGCCCGTTCACCACTGCAATCCTGGGCTCTGTCCTTGATGGCATCATCTGTACTGGAATCTGTTCCATGTTTTCCTTCCAGCCCTGGACACAGCATGCTTTCAGCTGCTTGCTCCCTGTAGCATTTCCTTAAGGGCCAGCATGTGTCACGTATTGTGATTTATGGGTTAGCACCAGTGACCTTGCTAACCAATACTAGCATTAATACACCTATATTAGTGGCTCGGCCCCCTTCCCAGGTGCCTGAGCGTCAAGGTCCTTGTGTCCTGCATAGGTTGCTGATATCAATGCTTGTGTTCCTGTTTACCTGACCTGTGCTTGTATTTCTGGACTCCACAACATGTTTTATCCCTGCCTTCCTGTCTCGACTCCTGTTGCCGACCTGAACTGCCTGACCTGTACCTCTGCCGCCTGCCCTGGCCTATTGCTTTTTTATACTTCACCGCTGCCTCATCTTTTGGTGCTGCACTGTTGCTCTTGGTTATAACTTGGCCTGCTGACTCTGTCTGTACCTCTGGTACCTTGCACTGGTACCCTCTGGTCCATCTGGACCAGCTGCCTCGTATGCCAATCCTCCTCAAGAGTTAGCGACCTCATGTGCCCCTCAGGAAAGTCTATCCATACAATCGGGGGTACTGCGAAGAACAAGGTGGTCACTTAGACAACGGCTTTAGAGGCGGTAGGACACGTGGCACAGATTTAAGGCTGCTGCCACACCATGTCTTTTTACAATTGCTGTGATTCCTATAACAGGCTGGTAAACCATTAATTTACATCAGTCATCACTGGGTGGTGCTGGTACTAAAGATATATATATATATATATATATATATATATATATATATATATATATATATATATCAGGATATAGGAAGAGTGAGGCGGAAAAAGGGAGTTGAAGTCATGAAGTCAAGTGCAGGAGCTGAGAACAATGCAGCCAGGTCAGCATAAGTTTAGTTTACAGCCAAATAAAGCTAACTCCAGAGTCAGACACAAGTCAGACGCCCCAGCCAGACTGCAGAGTCAGACAAAAAGAGTAAGCCAACCAAAGCTAGGGCTGGACCTGCTGAACGCAGAAACCAACTAAGTTGACAAGTAGCTACCCCTCTGAATTGTGTGCAGACCCAAGGTAAGCTTCAAGAGATGAATAACAGAAACCCAGTGTGTGAGAGAGTATAAGGAGAGACTAGTGTTAGTGTTTCCTCCACTTATAGACTTTATTAGCACCCATATGAGAGAGGAGTTAGCCTACAGTGCTTGTTCACACTCTACAGTGAAGAACAAGCTATATTTGGAACCACATTCCTCTATGGACAGTGTGGACGTGTTATTGGAAAATTGTGAGTAAGCATGGAAGGCAATATATATGTACCGGACGTGTGAGACTGAGAAGTTTGTTGAAGTATACTCCACACCTGGAAGATAGATGGTCAGCAGGAAGTTACAATGAGTGTGACCGGAGTCAATACCTCACAAACTCCCTGTTACTAGGATTACTGACACAATGTATGGGGAGGGGAGGAACACCAGAATGACAACAGAAGGAAAATGACCAGGAACTGGGCCTCAAGGCTAGGGACAGGGAAATGGTGACCACCTAAGGAAACCCTAAACCTAGCCCTGACTCCTGTCAGTATGAATAGACCCTGAAGGTGGGAATAGTCATACACCATAAACCTAGGCCCTAGTAACCCTGAAAATCCCTAGGATTAGTGACAGGGTCTGAGACTACTGGTTTTCTTCCCAGATGAATGAACCATATATGTATATCCATTGTAATATACATATATGTATTAGTGTGTGTGTGTGTGTGTGTGTGTATATATATATATATATATATATATATATATATATATATATATATGAAAAGCCAGGCAGCACTCCTTTGTTGACTGAAAGATTGGGTGCCAGCGGTAATCCCTCGATTCAGGGTGACAAACAAGTAATGAAAATCTGCGGCACTCCTTAAAGATGAAAAAAATTTGCTATTTATTCACACATGTCATACAGCAACGTTTTGGTTCTCTCTCTCAGAACCTTTTTCAAGCCTAGTGAAACATAAAGTGCAACAGTGCTTACATTAATACATCATGTAATCAATTCAAACTGATTGGTCATCCTATAAAAAACTGTGCACGCCCCTTTAACAATGTTACAATTCATTCAATCTAAGATACACTTCAATGTGAACAGAAGCAAATTGTGCAAAGTGCATGATCAGCAACGATCAGTGATCATATCTGTGATGATACTAATCTTAAAATACATATATTATAATAGTGACATTATTATAAAGTGCATAGTGCTTAAAAACAATCAGATCGTATATATTAAAAACGACCTTGCTGGGGCATTATAGCTGTACTTTGCATGATTAGTAAGGAAGATAAAAACTCATCCTAGGTAGCGGTACTCCACGCTATATTCTGCACGTCTCCCGGTTCCCAGTGCACATGTGTCAACCTCTCCCCCTCCCACCAGGCGGTGTGCACCAAGTGGACGTCACCCGGGGCGGAGACGGGACGATCGTGGTGTTAGGTATCTGTGTAACGTCGGTTTACACAATGCGCACAGAAATGTACGCGGACCAATCAATACACAGTCCGCTTGTGTATCTTCGGATGTCTTTAACCCGGGGGACGCGCACCTGACTTTTGTTTAAGGGCAATCTTTTGGGCAAATGTATATATATTGGAAATCTTCCTTATTCCATGATCTTGTATTCAGCTGATATATGTCCCAGCATAACGGCTTCCAAATTCTCAACTGTAACGCAATTCCATGTTCCCAACTGTAGAATAATCATATTATAACGTCACTTTCAAAGTCATTGTTCTATGTAACATACGTTAAATTTACCTGGTACAACAATAGAGATGCACAAGATCGCAAACCATGTATAGTAGGGCATTAGCCTACCATACCCCCAGTTACCCTAAGTTCAACATTTACACCTTTGGGCTTCAATGTATCAAGACGGAAAATCCATCTGAGCTCATTTTTCTTTAACACTAGCCTATCTCCACCCCTTTCCAGCGGTTTCAGATGATCCAAGATCATGAATCTTAATTCATTCTCCTTATGATTTTTTTCTGCAAAATGCTTTGATACCGGTAGATCTTTTCTTTTATTTCTGATGGATTGTCTATGATTATTTAACCTGGTTTTCATGTTGCACGTGGTCTCTCCCACGTACAGCATTTTACACAGGCACCACAGTACATATATTACCCAAGATGTGTCACATGTAAGATAATATTTGATGTAAAAAATCTCTCCTGTTTTTGGATGTGTAAATGCCGACCCCTTATGCATAAGTTTGCAATTTACACATCCCAAACACGGGAAACTCTCTGTACGTTTGGTTTTCAAAAATGTTTGTCTTGCCTGACCTTTTTCTGGCACCCTTGAGCCATCACTGGGGGATCTCTGAAAGCCGCTATTGTCGGATAGCCGCTCCTGAGTATCCCCCAATGTTGTCTCACTATTCGTTCAATACTGGGACTTAATTTATTATAAGATGATACAAAAGGTAACCTGTCACTTTTTTATCTTTGTTTTGTTGTTAACAATTCCTCCCTCGGTATTTTTTTTAGGTCTTTTTGCATGTCTACGTATCAAGCTCCTGGGATGGCCTGGGAACGACTCTTCCATGTTCTGTAGGATAATTAGAAAACAGTCACAGAAAACACATAGATTTGAGTTCACTTATAGTGATCCTATGTGATGGCAAGTACCCTACACTACGTGCAGAATTATTAGGCAAATGAGTATTTTGACCACATCATCCTCTTTATGCATGTTGTCTTACTCCAAGCTGTATAGGCTCGAAAGCCTACTACCAATTAAGCATATTAGGTGATGTGCATCTCTGTAATGAGAAGGGGTGTGGTTTAATGACATCAACACCCTATATCAGGTGTGCATAATTATTAGCAAACTTCCTTTCCTTTGGCAAAATGGGTCAAAAGAAGGACTTGACAGGCTCAGAAAAGTCAAAAATAGTGAGATATCTTGCAGAGGGATGCAGCACTCTTCAAATTGCAAAGCTTCTGAAGCGTGATCATCGAACAATCAAGCGTTTCATTCAAAATAGTCAACAGGGTCGCAAGAAGCGTGTGGAAAAACCAAGGCGCAAAATAACTGCCCATGAACTGAGAAAAGTCAAGCGTGCAGCTGCCAAGATGCCACTTGCCACCAGTTTGGCCATATTTCAGAGCTGCAACATCACTGGAGTGCCCAAAAGCACAAGGTGTGCAATACTCAGAGACATGGCCAAGGTAAGAAAAGCTGAAAGACGACCACCACTGAACAAGACACACAAGCTGAAACGTCAAGACTGGGCCAAGAAATATCTCAAGACTGATTTTTCTAAGGTTTTATGGACTGATGAAATGAGTGAGTCTTGATGGGCCAGATGGCTGAATTGGTAAAGGTCAGAGAGCTCCAGTCCGACTCAGACGCCAGCAAGGTGGAGGTGGAGTACTGGTTTGGGCTGGTATTATCAAAGATGAGCTTGTGGGGCCTTTTTGGGTTGAGGATGGAGTCAAGCTCAACTCCCAGTCCTACTGCCAGTTTCTGGAAGACACCTTCTTCAAGCAGTGGTACAGGAAGAAGTCTGCAAGGTAAGAAAAACATGATTTTCATGCAGGACAATGCTCCATCACACGCGTCCAAGTACTCCACAACGTGGCTGGCAAGAAAGGGTGTAAAAGAAGAAAATCTAATGACATGGCCTCCTTGTTCACCTGATCTGAACCCCATTGAGAACCTGTGGTCCATCATCAAATGTGAGATTTACAAGGAGGGAAAACAGTACACCTCTCTGAACAGTGTCTGGGAGGCTGTGGTTGCTGCTGCACGCAATGTTGATGGTGAACAGATCAAAACACTGACAGAATCCATGGATGGCAGGCTTTTGAGTGTCCTTGCAAAGAAAGGTGGCGATATTGGTCACTGATTTGTTTTTGTTTTGTTTTTGAATGTCAGAAATGTATATTTGTGAATGTTGAGATGTTATATTGGTTTCACTGGTAAAAATAAATAATTGAAATGGGTATATATTTGTTTTTTGTTAAGTTGCCTAATAATTATGTACAGTAATAGTCACCTGCACACACAGATATCCCCCTAAAATAGCTAAAACTAAAAACAAACTAAAAACTACTTCCAAAAATATTCAGCTTTGATATTAATGAGTTTTTTGGGTTCATTGAGAACATGGTTGTTATTCAATAATAAAATTAATCCTCAAAAATACAACTTGCCTAATAATTCTGCACTCCCTGTATATAGTGAGATACCCACTCAGTGTACATAAGCATACACAAACAAAGGATAAACTGAGACTAGACAGGTATAGTAGAAAAAATGTACATATACTTTATTAAACAATACATAATATGACATAATATATCACCTAAGATAAAAAGGTAGACTACACCTGAGGGGTCATAACATGATTACATACAAAGAAGGGGGCAATGAGGTCAACACTCCTATACCTGATGTTGGAAAAGATAGAGTTTCTGCCCGATATCGAGGGGGAGACCGAACAAGATGATTCCACATGTTTTTAAGGTTATAAATAATCAAGTTGTAATTGACACCTACTGAGCACTTTGTATATTTTTATTGATAATCATGCATCTCTATCAACACTGTTACTGTATTTTATCATGGTATGCACTTTATATGAGGTCACGATTGATGAATTGTGATACCATCATGGTCAGATAGATGAATTATGTTCTTAAAGTCACATTTGTAATTTATTTAGCACTTTATCAATTGATTATAGACTTTGATAATGTAAATTGTTTGCACTATTTATGTATGACACTGTGCACATGTTATTCAGCTGGACAAAGGCACCATAGAGAGAGCTGAAACGTTGCTGCTAGAAGGGTCAATAAACCATCCACATTTTTCATCACTATCCCTGGAGTGCTGCCTTTTTTCTAATATATATATATATATATGTGTGCTCCAAGTATCTACATAGATATAAATACTTTCCCTCAATCGCGTGTGCCCCTCCCCCAGCTGATTTTCCTCCCCTGCAAGCGCATGCCAGTGCGCCTGCAGGAGAGAAATTATGCCTAGGCGACTGGACAATCATGTCCTGTTTCTGCCACTTGAAAGGACAGAGGATCAATAGATACTCTGCCTTTTTAATAGCACCTCCAGCAGTGCGGGAGATGCTTTGCATTCTCCCCTGCTGCATATCTCCGGCTCAGTAATTACCACGCCACAGATAAGTGGTCACTTCACAGGCAGGAGTATCAAAGCATCCCCCCGCCTGGAAGCGTGCTCAAGGAGGCACGGGCTGGTGCGGTGATGTCATATCACGGCGCCAGCCCAAGTGGACTTGCCTGTAGGCTTGCACGTCTGCCTGAAGCGCAGGACGCTCGGAAGCGAGCACCGCCGGATTTAAATAGTCTGGCGGTGCTGCACTCATCAAATGTTCCCTGCAGCCCCTCTGGAGCAAGAATCAGCCCATAAACAATGAGCATTGAAGCGAGAATCATCCCCTACAATGAGCATGAACCCCTGGAGACGAGCATTCACCCCTTGATGGCTGAGTAACCCTTTCCTTATACCACCAACGAATATTAACCCTGATCAGAGTGAGGAAGTGGAAGAGGATATGGTGGACGATGAAGTTACTGACCCAACCTGGGAAGGTGGAAAGTCAAGCGAGGACAGCAGTACAGAGGGAGAGGGATCTGCAGCACAGCAACAGGCTGGAAGAGGCAGTGGGGTGGCAAAAGGGAGAAGGCAGGCCACACCACACAGGCCCGCAACTGTTCTATGGAGCAACCCCTTGCGGAAATCTCCCTTGCCAAGGGATAGCTGTTTCGCAGTCTGGCACTTTGAGGAAAGTGTGGAAGTAGTTTGCAAGCTGTGCATACGGAAATGAGCCCGGGCGTGAACACTAGCAACCTCACCACCACCAGTATGATCGCTACATGGCATCCAAGCACCATAATAATGCCTGGGTCCACAATCTGTCTCTGCATGTCACAACACTGCCTCCTCTTCCCCTGTGTTATGTGCTGTCCAATCCCCTGTCAAAGGCGCAGGCCTGGATGCCTCCCGCCCCGGAATCTGGACCTTCGCAAGCACCATCAGCAACCACATCCACTTCCGTGTCCCAGCGCAGCGTACAAATGTTCTTACCCCAGGCATTTGAACACAAGCGCAAATACCCAGCCAGCCACCCACCCATAGGCCATAGCACAAAATGTGCAACTTTCCAAATTACTGGCCCTGGAAATGTTGCCATTTAGGTTTGTGGACACTGAGCCCTTCCGCAGTCTGATGTCGGCAGCCATCCCTGGTGATGCAGTCCCCAGCCGCCACTATTTTCCACGGTGTGCCGTGCCCACCTTACACCAATATGTGTCCCGAAACATCCCACGTGCCCTGACCAACGCAGTTACTGGGAAGGACCACTTAACCACGGACACATGGACAAGTGCATTCAGTCAGGGACGCAACATTTTCCTGACGGCACACTGGGTGAACGTTGTGGAGGCCTGGGATGGCACAGGTGCTACCGACGCCAAGGATTGTGGGCCCTACGTTGATCATGGTTTCCGCCAGCACCTACGTTAGTGGCTCCAACCCCCACTTCTCCTCCTCCGCCTCCTCCTCCACTTCGAACTCCAAATTTTCCATGTGCAGCACCAGTCAGTCATCAGTTGGTAGCTGGAAGCAATGTAGCACTGCAGTGGGAAAGCGATAACAGGCTGTTCTGAAGCTAAAAAGCTTAGGGGACAAACAGCAGACTACCACAGAGCTGTGGCAGGGGATAAGAGACCAGACTGAGCTGTGGCTCTTGCCACTCAACCTAGAACCAGGCATGGTTGTGTCTAATAATGGCTGTAACTCGGTCTGTCAACGCTGCAGCAGTGCTTGAAATTGCCAGCTCACCGGCTGTTGTGCGACGTGAGCACACGCTGGAACTCCACGTTCCACATGTTGGCCAGGCTTTGTGAGCAGCAGAGGGCAGTAGTGGAATACCAGCTGCAACATGGTCGTCACCTTTCTAGTCAGTTTCCGCTATTCACAAGCGAGGTTTGGGCATGGATGACTGACCTCTGTGAGGTTTTAAGAAACTTTGAGGAACCAACACAGATGGTGAGTGGCGATGCCGCTAGTATCAGCGTAACCATCCCACTTCTGTTTCTACTCAAACGCTTGCTGCTCACAATTAAAGATGACGCATTGCATGTGGAAGAGGTGGAAATGGGGGAAGACATTACACAAGGTGATAGCCAGACCAACCTCAGTTCGTCTTCTCAGCGCGAATTGGACGATGAAGAGGAGGAGGAGCAGGAGAATGTTGCCTCCGCTACAGAGGGTAGAACCCATGGAAATTTTATTCCATCTGTTCTGCGTGGGTAGGCAGAAGAGGAGGAGGATGAGGAGATTGAGAGTAATCCTCCTGAAGACAGCGAAGTCTTGCCTGTTGGTACTCTGGCACACATGGCTGACTTCATGTAAGGCTGCCTTTTCCGCGACCCACACGTTATACGCATTTTAGACAACATGGATTACTGGTTGTTCACCCTTCGTGACCCCCGCTACAAAGATAACTTCTCATCTCTCATTCATCTGGTGGAGAGGACGAGCAAAACGGTGCAATACCAGAAGATCCTTGTGGAAAAATTGCTTGAAAAATTTCCATCTGACAACGCTGGTGGCAGAGTCCGTAGTTCCTTGGCCAACCAAGGAGGGGAGACAAGGGGAGCACGCAGTAGTTCCAACAGAGGCAGGGCAACACTCTCCAAAGCCTGGGACAGTTTCATGACACCCTGCCAGCACCCTTACCTTGATGCGCGGCCTAGTTTCACAAGGAGGGAAACATTTTGGAAGATGGTGAAGGAGTACATAGCAGACAGTGTCGGTGTCCTCAATGATCCCTCAGTGCCTTACAACTACTGGGTATCCAAGCTGGACACGTGGCACGAACTGGCGCTCTACACCTTGGAGGTGCTGGTCTGCCCTGCCACCAGCATTTTGTCTGAGCAGGTATTTAGTTCTGTTGGTGGCATAATAACAGATGAGTGTATCCGCCTGTCAACTGAAAATGCTGACAGGTTGACTCTTATTAAAATGAAGAAGGCCTAGATTGACCATGATTTCTCGACTCCACCAGAGGAAAGCGGATGAACATAAAGGCATTTTAAATGTGTTGTTTATAATGTACTGAATACACTGTATTCCCATGCACCTCTTCCACCACAAACAAGGGTATATGGTTGAATCTTTCTTTTCTCATCCTTATTCATCACATATATTGCCCACGCATATATGCCTTTCGCATATAATGTTTTACTGAGTCAGCTCAGATGCAGGCCCTCACCTACAATCTTTTACAGGGTCAGCTCACCTTCAGGTTCTCGCATATAATTTTTTAAAGGGTCATCTCACCTGCAGGCACTCACATAAAATCTTTTACAGGGTCAGCTCACCAGCAGGCCCGCAACCCAAATATTTTACAGGGTCAGCTCACCAGCAAGTCTGCACCTCAAATCTTTCACAGGGTCAGCTCACCTGAAGGCCCTCACATTTTAATTATTTAGAGGGTCAGCTCACCTGCATGCCCTAACATATCATCTTTTACAGGGTCAGCTCACCTTCAGGCCCTCGCATATAATTTTTTAAAGGGTCATCTCACCAGCAGGCCTGTAACTACAATCTTTTTATTGGGTCAGCTCACCTGAGGGCCCTCACATAAAATGTTTTAGAGGGTCAGCTCACCAGCAGGCCCGCACCTTAAATCTTTTACAGGGTCAGCTCACCAGCAGGCCCTCGCATTTAATTTTTTACAGGGTCAGCTCACCTGCAGGCCCGCACCTAAAATCTTTTACAGGGTCAGCTCACCTGCAGGCCCTCACCTAATTATACCTAATAGGTAATTTGCGCGCATGCTGCCTTGCTTGGATGTGGTAGCCATAGTTGTTTCTCAGGCTCCCTCTCTGGAATCGAACCATGATTTCCCCATTACCCATGATCTACATGGGTTGGGCTGAAAATAACATCGAAAGTTGATAGGACAGACATCTAAAATGGATCGTCGCTGTCACAGGGACGTGCGATCGTCCCCAGGTCATCTAGAGTCACCAAAGCAGCAGAAGGACCTCGCCCATAATGTTTTAGATGGTCAGATCAGCAGGCCCTTGCTCCAAATGTTTTTGAGGGTCACAAGCAGGCCATCAATCATAATTTTTAAAGGCTGTGTATGATGCCCTCCTTTATGTGTAACAAAGGGTGTATTCGAATGCCGATTCCTTGTAATTTTTGGCAGCCCTTTCCCTTAGTGCATAGGCTTTATGAGTGTAGGAGTCCCACTACATGAACAATTGCACCACAATGTGAATGAGGCCCTCGTTTATGTGATATACAGGTTGCATCAGAGTGCCTCTTTTCTTTTTCTTTTTACTCGTTTTATTAAAGAGTAACAATACAGGTGTGAGTCATGTAAAAGTAGTAGAGGTTCCCACGCAGGGGATGATCTTTATACATAAAAAATGCAGTCTGTACAGGGCATATAGAGTACATCATTATTAGTCATACAAGTCAGATCAGCAAATGAACACATCTAAGTATCCAAAGAGGAATGAGAGGTAGCCCATTACACATCTACCAGGCTCGGGCCATAAATCGCTGAGTACATATTAGAATTTTGCAGTGTTAACAAGAAAGAGCACCAATCTCCCCAAACTTTGTAAAGTTTTTGCGGGCATTTCCTATACTTGTATACAATATTTTCCATAGTCACCGCGTGGTTTACTAAGGACCTCCTCTGTCCCCACTAGTCTAACTCCCATCCATCGTAGCGCTATAGCTTTTCTAGCTAAGAATAGAGTTTCCCCCAGAAAGATTATATTATAATGAGACCAAGACTCTTCATCAAAAATGCCTAGGATGCACATCTTGGGACATAAAGGTACAGTAGCTGAGACCATGGTTGACAAAATCTCAAGGACCGCAGACCAGAAATGACGGATATGACTGCAGTCCCAAATCATATGCCAGAAATCAGCATTATCTGCCGAGCATCTGTGTCATCTACTGTGAGATATTCTTCCCATTTTACATAACCTGGTTGGAGTGAGAGAACTTCTGTGCAGTATAAACAGCTGAAACAGTCTATTATTAATGGAGGGCGAAACCCTTGTCGGAGCCAACAAAGGCTCGCTCCAATCTTCATCTGTCAGAGTGGGTATGGATATCTTCCACTTGCCCTCAATGGCCAGGGGATTCCTCGTCATGTGATCACTAAGCAAATGTGTATACAGCACAGAAACAATTCCTTTCAGACACTGGGAATTCAACACACCAATTAGAGGATACTTCGATATACCTTTCACCACTCCCTTGAATTGAGCTTGCATGGCATGTATCAATTGTAGGTATCTGTAAAACATAGTGCTGGGAACTTCAAACTTTTCCTGAATCTGTGAGAAGGAACACAGGTGCCCGTCCACATATACAGGTCCTTCTCAAAAAATTAGCATAATGTGATAAAGTTCAGTATTTTCTGTAATGTACTGATAAACATTAGACTTTCATATATTTTAGATTCATTACACACCAACTTAAGTAGTTCAAGCCTTTTATTGTTTTAATATTGATGATTTTGTCATACAGCTCATGAAAACCCAAAATTCCTATCAAAAAATTAGCATATCATGAAAAGGTTCTCTAAATGAGCTATTAACCTAATCATCTGAATCAACTAATTAACTCTAAACACCTGCAAAAGATTCCTGAGGCTTTTAAAAACTCCCAGCCTGGTTCATTACTCAAAACCGAAATCATGGGTAAGTCTGCCGACCTGACTGCTGTCCAGAAGGCCATCATTGAAACCCTCAAGCAAGAGGGTAGGACACAGAAAGAAATTTCTGAATGAATAGGCTGTTCCCAGAGTGCTGTATCAAGGCACCTCAGTGGGAAGTCTGTGGAAAGGAAAAAGTGTGGCAGAAAACGCTGCACAACGAGAAGAGGTGACCGGACCCTGAGGAAGATTGTGGAGAAGGACCGATTCCAGAACTTGGGGGACCTGCGGAAGCAGTGGACTGAGTCTGGAGTAGAAATATCCAGAGCCACCGTGTACAGGCGTGTGCAGGAAATAGGCTACAGGTGCCGCATTCCCCAGGTCAAGCCACTTTTGAACCAGAAACAGCGGCAGAAGCGCCTGACCTGGGCTACAGAGAAGCAGCACTGGACTGTTGCATGTCATTCGGAAATCAAGGTGCCAGAATCTGGAGGAAGACTGGGGAGAGGGAAATGCCAAAATGCCTGAAGTCCAGTGTCAAGTACCCACAGTCAGTGATGGTCTGGGGTGCCATGTCAGCTGCTGGTGTTGGTCCACTGTGTTTTATCAAGGGCAGGGTCAATGCAGCTAGCTATCAGGAGATTTTGGAGCACTTCATGCTTCCATCTGCTGAAAAGCTTTATGGAGATGAAGATTTCATTTTTCAGCACGACCTGGCACCTGCTCACAGTGCCAAAACCACTGGTAAATGGTTTACTGACCATGGTATTACTGTGCTCAATTGGCCTGCTAACTCTCCTGACCTGAACCCCATAGAGAATCTGTGGGATATTGGGAAGAGAAAGTTGAGAGACGCAAGACCCAACACTCTGGATGAGCTTAAGGCCGCTATCGAAGCATCCTGGGCCTCCATAACACCTCAGCAGTGCCACAGGCTGATTGCCTCTATGCCACGCCGCATTGAAGCAGTCATTTCTGCAAAAGGATTCCCGACCAAGTATTGAGTGCATAACTGAACATAATTATTTGAAGGTTGACTTTTTTTGTATTAAAAACACTTTTCTTTTATTGGTCGGATGAAATATGCTAATTTTTTGAGATAGGAATTTGGGGTTTTCATGAGCTGTATGCCAAAATCATCAATATTAAAACAATAAAAAGCTTGAACTGCTTCAGTTGGTGTGTAATGAATCTAAAATATATGAAAGTCTAATGTGTATCAGTACATTACAGAAAATAATGAACTTTATCACAATATGCTAATATTTTGAGAAGGACCTGTACACTACGTGCAGAATTATTAGGCAAATGAGTATTTTGGCCACATCATCCTCTTTATGCATGTTGTCTTACTCCAAGCTGTATAGGCTCGAAAGCCTACTACCAATTAAGCATATTAGGTGATGTGCATCTCTGTAATGAGAAGGGGTGTGGTCTAATGACATCAACACCCTATATCAGGTGTGCATAATTATTAGGCAACTTCCTTTCCTTTGGCAAAATGGGTCAAAAGAAGGACTTGACAGGCTCAGAAAAGTCAAAAATAGTGAGATATCTTGCAGAGGGATGCAGCACTCTTAAAATTGCAAAGCTTCTGAAGCGTGATCATCGAACAATCAAGCGTTTCATTCAAAATAGTCAACAGGGTCGCAAGAAGTGTGTGGAAAAACCAAGGCGCAAAATAACTGCCCATGAACTGAGAAAAGTCAAGCGTGCAGCTGCCAAGATGCCACTTGCCACCAGTTTGGCCATATTTCAGAGCTGCAACATCACTGGAGTGCCCAAAAGCACAAGGTGTGCAATACTCAGAGACATGGCCAAGGTAAGAAAGGCTGAAAGACGACCACCACTGAACAAGACACACAAGCTGAAACGTCAAGACTGGGCCAAGAAATATCTCAAGACTGATTTTTCTAAGGTTTTATGGACTGATGAAATGAGAGTGAGTCTTGATGGGCCAGATGGCTGGATTGGTAAAGGGCAGAGAGCTCCAGTCCGACTCAGATGCCAGCAAGGTGGAGGTGGAGTACTGGTTTGGGCTGGTATCATCAAAGATGAGCTTGTGGGGCCTTTTTGGGTTGAGGATGGAGTCAAGCTCAACTCCCAGTCCTACTGCCAGTTTCTGGAAGACACCTTCTTCAAGCAGTGGTACAGGAAGAAGTCTGCAAGGTAAGAAAAACATGATTTTCATGCAGGACAATGCTCCATCACACGCGTCCAAGTACTCCACAATGTGGCTGGCAAGAAAGGGTATAAAAGAAGAAAATCTAATGACATGGCCTCCTTGTTCACCTGATCTGAACCCCATTGAGAACCTGTGGTCTATCATCAAATGTGAGATTTACAAGGAGGGAAAACAGTACACCTCTCTGAACAGTGTCTGGGAGGCTGTGGTTGCTGCTGCACGCAATGTTGATGGTGAACAGAACAAAACACTGACAGAATCCATGGATGGCAGGCTTTTGAGTGTCCTTGCAAAGAAAGGTGGCGATATTGGTCACTGATTTGTTTTTGTTTTGTTTTTGAATGTCAGAAATGTATATTTGTGAATGTTGAGATGTTATATTGGTTTCACTGGTAAAAATAAATAATTGAAATGGGTATATATTTGTTTTTTGTTAAGTTGCCTAATAATTATGTACAGTAATAGTCACCTGCACACACAGATATCCCCCTAAAATAGCTAAAACTAAAAACAAACTAAAAACTACTTCCAAAAATATTCAGCTTTGATATTAATTTGAGTTTTTTGGGTTCATTGAGAACATGGTTGTTGTTCAATAATAAAATTAATCCTCAAAAATACAACTTGCCTAATAATTCTGCACTCCCTGTATATCTCCCAGAGAGACCACTCCATGGTGTCTCCATTCATAAGCCCCCTCTAACGACACTAGATGAGTGAACATGGGATTATCCCACAACGGAACAGCGTCTGGGACATCCTTATATATATATATATGTAATTTGGAGGCCTTCCACACCTGATGCACCAACTTGTGGAGCAGAAGGGGACGGCAGCGAGCAGAGTAGGAGTCTTCTAACATGGGCCATAGACTGCTCAACTGCATGTACTCTTGCAAGTAATATTCAGCGTTAGGTAATTCATTAGTTACCACCCAAGGCTTCAGGAATTTCAGTTGACTAGCTAGAAAGTACAGGAAAAAATCGGGAAGGGCTGCCCCTCCCTGCAGCTTGTTCGCTGGAGCACAGCAAGAGAAAGTTTCCGTCTAGCCTTCCCCCACACAAAGGATGCAATCATAGCATGGATGCGGTCAAAGAACCCCTTAGAGATTGGTGCACAGGAGTGGGACAGAAGATACAGACACTTAGGGAGCAAGATCATTTTTAACAAATTCAGCCTGCCCATTATGGAAAGAGGGAGATTCTTCCGGGTTTTAATTTTATCAGCGAAAAGGGTTTCTAGAGGTTCTATATTCAGGGCATATGACATTTGTGCATCTCTTGTGATTATTACCCCTAAGTACTTAAAGCGGTCAACTACAGGCAGGTTGTGGTAGTGCGATGGCCATGTGTGGGCCCAAAGGGCATGATGGCGGACTTATTCCAATTTATGTGCAGCCCTGAAAACTTGCCGTACGGCCCAAGTGCTATGCCAGCAGAACGGTCCCTAATTGCTAGTTTGATCTCCTCCAGTGTGATATCATCTTCTAAGAGAACTTTATCCAGGTCTCTCAGCTGAGGATAATCCTCGAGCTCATGCGACATATAATTCACTACAGAGTCATAGAGATCTGTGTAGAAGCCCCTAAAGCATGATGGGATACCATCCACCAACTCCACTACTAGACCACTAGCATCTTGTACACGTATCACCGGGGGAGACATGCTATTGCTACGCGCATGTCTCCCCCGGTGATAAAAATATAGAGCATGTCCTATTCTTGTCCGCAATCGTGGACAAGAATAGGCATTTCTATATAGGGCTGGCCCTGTGCGTTCCGCAAAATGCAGAATGCACACGGCCGGTATCCGTGCTTTAAGAATGAGTTGTAAATAACGGCTCCAGTTCTTTACACAGGTTCCTGCTCCACAGCCAGGGTCAGAGGAAGTTCAAATCTGGGCTGTTAATCCTTTTAACTAGCAACCATGGCATCAGCAAAGGGAACTTCCCCCTACAATTGGGTCACTGGGTTTCCTAGTGAAGCTACAGTACATAGGCAGCTGCCGCATCCATGACACCCAAGATGGTAGTGGTCATGCACTTTACCCATGTAAACCTCTCCCTCAACTACCTCCCTGTCTGCATCTGCATAATCTTCTGTACCTATTCATGGGCTGAGGACTTCAGGGAGTCAGGAAGGTGGACACATGGGTAAAGCACATGACTTCCACCATCTTGAAAGCCATGGACATTTTTGCCGTTGCATCTTGTTTACATGTGGGACCAGTAGTCAGTGAGGGGACTTCAGCCTGTATGTCCATTGGATGAGACCATTTCTGAAATCAGAAAGTAGCCAAGCTCTTTCTTGGAGAGGTGAGAAGCAAAATGGCATACAATAAAAGTCCACTTTGTGCTTCGAATACAATTAAAAAACGTTTAAATGGGTTTACCAGGAGTTGGATATTGATGACCTATCCTCAGGTCATCAAATCTGATCATGGGGGTCCAACAACCGATCAGCTATTTGAGGAGGCCGTATCCATCAGATAGCGGCTGAGCTTGGTATTGTAGCTTAGTCCCATTCACTTGAATGGGACTGAGCTGCGCCTAGGCCATGTGACCGATGAAAGTGAGAGGCCTAGGAAGAGGCGGCGGAGCTCACCAAGGTGCCCCATGGCCTCCTCAAACAGCTGACCCCACTGATCAGATATTTAGCATCTATCCTGAGCATAGGTTATCGATATTAAAATCTCAGGACAGCCCCTTTAATTGCATACAATTTGTATAATGAAGATGCAAAAACACAATTACGGGTATCGTGCGACTTGCAGGTCCAGATCACTCATCTCCGGCTAGAACATTTTGTTTTACAATTTGCAGTTTGATGTGTTTCTCTCCTATAAACAATCTTAGTATTCCAATTAATTTGGTGCCCACATGAAGCTGTACTAAGCGAGGCTGGCAGAGTACGCCGCGTCTATTCTACTAGGTTATTTTTAGAGCATTTTGTAAAAAGCCTTGCAGCTTTCATTGTGAATGAATCAGTGATATTGCTGCTATGGAAACAAGACTCCATTTTGATTGGCCGCGCAGTATCTAAGCTCTTGAATTCGAGCAAGTACTCCTAACTGCAGGAGATGTTAATATTTAATGCTGCGCAGAGACGTGCCGGATCCTAGCAACCCGTATAGCAGCTCTTATGTAATTCTTTATTAACAGAATTTAGGTCACTTCTATTATTTTGCTTCCTTTTGTGCCAATGCAAGTTCTACATATTTCTAAAACCAACAAAAGTGACATTCAATTACAATTGTTATATAAGTAAAGAAAAGGGCTCAGCGCACTTTTATCTGTTCATATGAATCTTCAGGAACTGGAAAAATATACCTTACACATGGAACAACAATGAACAGAAAAAGCAGCTATCAAACTTGTCATTTATATAATAGTCTAGATCAGCGCTCCGCAGCCAGTTACATAGGAGCCATACCTGGACTATATGGGCCCCTGCACATGGTTTCCCTACGACAGGTTCAATTATGCACAAATGATGACCACAGAGAGGCCATGGCATTTCTCAAATGTGGTACCAAGGTCAGAACCTTGAGTATCAGGGACAAATGCTGGGTTTTTAAAGGGGTTGTATAGGATATAAGGGTCCATTCACACGTCCGTAAGTGTTTTGCGGATCCGCAAAACACTGACACCGGCCATGTGCACATGGCCAGCACTATAGTAGAAAATGCGATTGCGGACAAGAATAGGACATATTTTTTTGCGGAGCCGCGGAACGGAAGTGCGGATGCGGACAGCACACATGCTGTCTGCATTTTTTCTGGCCCCATTGAAAATTAATGGGTCCGCATGCGGAACGGATCTGGACCATTCATATGGACGTCTGAATGGAGCCTATAAGGATGCATTCAGATGACCGTATTTCTGGGTCCGCATCCATTCCACAATGCATTCATTTATTTCTGTTCCACGGCCCCTCAAAAAAATATAGAGCATGTCCTATTCTTGTCCGCAATCGTGGACAAGAATAGGCATTTCTATATAGGGCTGGCCCTGTGCGTTCCGCAAAATGCAGAATGCACACGGCCGGTATCCGTGTTTTGAGGATCCGCAGTTTGCAGACCGCAAAACACCTACGGTACGAGACTACCCACGTACGAGACTGTCACACCTATTTACTAGTTGTGTTTGGCACTGAAGCTCAGTCCCATAATTGGGGTATTTTGGTTATAACAAGTTATCCCCTAACCACAGGATAGGGAATTACTATCAGATTGGTAGAGGTCTTACCATTGGGAGAACTGAGGGCCCTGTACCCTGTGAAGCCCCCTGGCAATGGACAGAGGGAATGGTCTTAAAAGCACACTGATGCTCCATTCATTTCTATGGGAACATCCGAGATAGTCGAGTACAGTGCTCAGCTATCTAAGGTGCTCCCATACATATAAGTTAAGTGGCGGCATGCACTTACGACCATCCACTCCGTCCATTTCAGTGGGGCTCTACAGGGTATGGGGCTCCTGCTCCTGTGATCGGTGGAGGTCCCAGCGGTAGGAACCCCACCAGTCTAATACTTATCCCCTATCATGTGTATAGGGGATAACTCGTTATAACCGGAATACCCATTTTAAGTAAAGGAGGCTGATCTACAATACCACACACAACCAATGGACAGATGTGGCACAGTCTCTGAAAAAAAGCACTCATTTCTAATCCTGTACAACTCCTTCAGAAATCCTGCGTTTGTCCATGAGTCTCATGATTCCGACTCCAGTACCACATTTGAGAAGTGCCATGCATGGCCTCACTGCAGTCATAATTTGTACATAATTGAATTTGTAGCTGGGAAACGACATGCAAGCGCACAGGTAAGCCACATACAGCTTCCATGTAAGAGGCTGCAGAGTACTGGTGTATTAAAGGAAAAGTCATATTTTTCTAATCTTGGACAATCAGTTTGAAAGGAGATTTGTAACTGTTTTGGTGCCCACAACAGAGGTAGTAAATTCCACCCCCTTCCCTATGAAACTTCTGATAATTATTTTACCAACTGGCTACACATACTGCATCACACATTTTTACATAGCATAGATAAGTGGTTAGCAATAGTATTCCTGTAATATCAGTTAGGTAGTGGATGTGGAATCACTGTGTCAACCACACAGATTTGGCTTGGGCCTACTCCTAAATGTATTTTCCTGGTAGTCCCCTTTACCACTATATAGGGAAACCGCCAGGCCGCTACCTATGGGAGTATTCTTTGGTTGACAGCTGATCCACAGGGGTCAAGGGGCATTGTTTTAGGGATTAGACAAAAACATAGTTATGAGTCATGCACTGGCCAAGATCAGGGTAGGTACGGTATATGCTATGTGACAAACAATTCAAAGTCAAGGCAGGCAGCTTAGGTTCAGTACTCCCACAGGAGAAGGTGCCTTAAGTAGTACTAGATGGCCAGCCATAGGCTGGGAAAGATATAGATGCACACACTGGCCCTTTAAGAGCCAGAGGTAGTCCAATGAGCAGTGAGAGGCAATGCTGGCAAGAAGCAGCCTGCAAGCTACACAGAAGGACAGCCAAGTATCTCTCGTGGCTGGGCCCACTGAGAAGAAGGAAGGACTGAGGAAGGCCAGCGAGTCCAAACCGCTGTTACATGGGAGCAGAAGGACAGGTGTGCATAGTAGCAGAGAGAGAGGATCGGCAGTGGGCACCGGCTGCTGACATAACAATATTCCTGTGTGCTTGTGATGTCTTATTATGTTATTACCAGGATCACTGATGATTTTTTTTGGATGGTTTTAGAGTGATTAAGGAATAACTATCTAATACCCATGATGATTTAGCGTAGCTACAGCTTAATATCTAAAATCTCTAAAAGTCTATGGATATTTAGCAGTTAATGGGTAATATTAGATATGAAGCTCAATATTCTCACCTACACTGCTGAACAGGGGATCTTTGAGGGACTTCTGAGCGCTAGGAACCCCCCTCCTCCTCCAAGATTCCCATTGAGACTGAGAACCATATCACTGTCACTTGGGTCAGAATTTGTTAAACAGTTCACAAAGGCTTAGAAATAGCATTAATTTGTATCAGTTTCTGTTTAGTTGGTTTAATGGTTCTCCTAATATCTATATGGTTAAGGTTTGTCTTCATTCAATGGATTAGCATTATAAAACAGGTTCTGATATTTCATATTCAAGAATAACGTGTGGATGACTTAAAGGGAGTCTGTCACCTCATTTTCACCAATATATAGTTAAAACCCGAAGTTTACATACACTATATAAAAAGACACACATGCATGTTTTTCACAATATCTGACATGAAATCAGAATAAACCTTTCCTGTTTTTGGTCAATTAGGATTGCCATAATTATTATTATTTGCCAAATGCCAGAATAATGAGAGAATGTTTTAAGGCATTTTTATTACTTTCTGCAAAGTCAAAAGTTCACATACATTTTATAAATTTTTGGTACCATTGCCCTTAAACTGTATGACCTGGGTCAAACGTTTTGGATATCCTTCCACAAGCTTCTCACATTTGGTAGGAATTTGGGCACATTCCTCCTGACAAAACTGGTGTAACCGAGTCATGTTTGTTGGTCGCCTAGCTCGCACTTGCCTTTTCAGCTTTGCCCATACATTTTCTATAGGATTCATATTAGGGCTTTGTGATGGCCACTCCAAAACATTGACTTTGTTATCCTTAAGCCACTTTGTAACCAGTTTGGCATATGCATCGGGTCATTGTCCATTTGGAAGACCCATTTCCACCCAAGCTTTAACTTCCTGGCTGATGTCTTGAGATGTTGCTTCAGTATTTCCACATAATTTTCTTTCCTCATGATGCCATCTATTTTGTGAAGTCCACCAGTCCCTCCTGCAGCAAAACAACCCCATAACATGATGCTGACACCCCTGTGTTTCACAGTTGGGATGGTGTTCTTAGGCCACCAAGCTACTCCCATTTTCTTCCAAACGTAACGATGGTCATTATGGCCAAAAAATTCAATTTTAGCTTCGTCAGACCACTGGATATGTCTCCAAAAATGTTGGTCTTTGTTCCCGTGTGCATTTGCAAACAATAATCTCGCTTTTTTATGTTTGCCGGAAAGAAGCCATTACTCCAAAAGAAACGGAGTGGCCTTTCAGCCCATGTTGATACAGTACTCGTTTCACTGTGGATATTGACACAATCTTACCAGCTTCCGCCATCATCTTCACAAGGTCTTTTGCTTTTGTTCTTGGGTTGATATGCACATGTCGAACCAAATCATGTTTATCTCTTTAACAGTGACCTGCACATTTAAATACATCCATAGGTAAGGCACTAATTAACTCAGATGTTGCCAAACCTAACAGAAGCTTCTAAACACATGCCATCATCATATGGGCAGTCCAGAATTGTTTTAAGGCATAGTAATCTTAGTGTATGCAAATTCTTGACTTTGCAGAAAGTAATAAAAATGTCTTAAAACATTCTCTCTCTCAGTATTCTGGCACTAGCAGAAGGACCCGTCTTTGCACGGGTATATTTCATCTATTGAATTTTATTTTGTGTTTGTGTGTGTCGTTAAAAGATATTGACAGTATCCTCCATAACAGTGACCTTTACAGCACCCCGCCCCTTTAACACTGAACTCCACAGCCCCCCACCCCTTAACACTGACCCCCCCCCCCCCCGCGCAGTTTCCCGCCACTTTAAAATGGGACCTCCACAGCAGCCCATCCCCTTCACTTTGACCTTCACAGCAGCCTGCCCCTTTAACCGTGAGTTTAACAGCACCCCACTCCCTTGACAGTGACCTCCTCAGGGTTTCGCCACCTTAACAGTGAGCTCACAGTATCCTTTAATAGTTACCCCTTTAATAGTGGCCCCTGCTCCCTTAACAGTCACCTCTACAGTGTCCGCCCCTTTAGCAGTAACCTCCACAGCGGCCTGCCCCCTTAACAGTAACATCTACAGTGAATGCCTCTTTAACAATGACCTCCACAGGGCCCGCATCTTTAACAGTGACCTCCACAGCGCCCTGCCCCTTTAATGCTAGCGCTACACAACGACATGTGTCGCGCAACATTTTGTCTTAACAATTTTTATAATCATAGGCTATGTTGTCGCACTGCAACATGTGACATGCTGCGACTGCGACACGACAGTTGGATGGATTTTTCTGCGACTGTCGAGTCACAGTCGCAGCATGTCACATGCCACAGTGCAACACCATAGACTATCATTATAAAAATTGTCTTGCGACATTGGTGCAACATCAATGTCGCGCGACACATGTAGCAGTGTAGTTGTGCCCTATGTGTCGTGAGACTTATTGTCGTTATGTAGCCTTAGCCTATATCTGACCTACAGCAGTGAAGAAAAATAGCTGGGTTGTTATGGAAACCTGGAGTAAAACTGTGTGTATGTGGAGACGAAGGGCCTGCGAGCTTCTATTGGCTGATGAGGGACATGTGACTGTGTGTATGGCAGTTGGGATATGAAGAGAAACTTGCATCTCAGGAACGGTATATCCTAGAGAGCTGTGAGCCCCACAAGATTTCTTTTCAGGTAGCAAGGGATGTGTATACTAAGTTTCGTTGAAATCGATGGTTGTGTTTCTGAGTGATCGCGGAACATACATACATTCATCCTTTTTTATATAGATTTGCCAAATAATAATAATTATGGTAATCCTAATTGATCAAAAACAGGAAAGGTTTATTGTGATTTCATGCCAGATATTGAGAAAAACATGCATATGTGTCTTTTTATATAGTGTGTGTAAACTTCGGATTTCAACTGTAACTAATAACACTGCCCCATAGAAGATTGCAAATGCTTTCCAAGCATACCTGTGTGTACTATGTGTCTGTATTCCATGTCCAGGAAAAACACTTTTAGGCTGAATGCACACAGCCGTGGAACACGGACGTGAGCGGTCCATGGTATCTCGGGCTGGCATCCTGCTGACAGCAGGAGCGCACGGCATCATTGGTTGCTATGACGTTGTGCGCTTCATGCCGCCGCTGCACTACAGTAATACACTCGTATAGATCATACGAGTGTATTACTGTAGTGCAGCGGTGGCATGAAGTGCACAACATCATAGCAACCAATGACTCCTTCGCTACTGCGCTACTTCTCCTGTTTAACGTGTGCGCATACTAAAAGTATCTGTTACATCCAGTGTACTGTTTACATAGACGGTGTCCGCTGCGGACAGTTACATTACCTGCGCTACATCTCCTGTATAACATTTGCGCATCATAAATATCAGTGATATTCCCTGTAATTTTGTATTAGCTGCTGGTGGCAGCGACATTACCTGCGCTACATCTCCTGTATAACGTTTGCACATCCTAAATATCAGTGAACTTCAGTTTAATTTATTTGTGCATACACTTACAAAACCTGCGCTACTATATGTATGACATACTTGCAAACATATATACCATTTAATATGCAGAAGGCGAGCAGGAAGGGATGGGGAAGTGGCCGTGCTGCTTATGGTGCAAGTAGAGGCCGTGGCCCTGGGCGCGGTGAAACTGTGCCTGCTGCCAGAACACAAGAAACACACTCATCCACGATACCTAGCTTCATGTCCTAGTTTGCAGGGTGGCGCAGGACACCACTTTCAAAGTCACACCAGTGCGACCAGCTGGTCGGTTGGATTGCAGCAGATAGTGCTTCCAGTCGGTTAAGCACCACCCTGTCTTCCACAAAGTCCAGTCTCAGTAGCCAATAGTCTGGTCAACAGAATCCTCACCCTGATCCTCCTCCTTCACACCATGGAGACTCTTGGCAAACAACTGATCCCACACTTGGATATTGCGAGGAGCTCTTTTCATCGCCATTCCTTGATTTGGGCCTCTAGTCAAGCCTGCTTAAAGAGGGACACGAGCAGATCGTGTGCACTGATGCCCAAACTCTTGAGCATCCACAGTCATAAGAAGATGAGGGTGGGGAACAGCAATTAGTGTTTCACAAGGTGGATGATGATGATGATGATGAGACACAGTTGCCAATGAGTCAACGGCAATTAGTGTCTCAAGAGGTTAATGAGGATGAAACACAGTTGTCAATAAGTGAGGTTGTTGTTAGGTGAACAAGTCAGGAGGATGACCAGAGTGAGGAAGTGGAAGAGGAGTTGGTGGACGATAAAATCACTGACCCAACCTGGGAAGGTGGAAAGCGGAGCAAGGACAGCAGTACAGAGGGGGAGGGATCCGCAGCACTGCAACAGGCTGGAAGAGGCAGTGGGGTGGCAAAAGGGAGAATGCGGGCCACACCAAAAAGACCCACAACTGTTCCACGGAGCACCCCCTTGCAGAAATCTCCCTTGCAAAGTGGTAGGTGTTCCGCAGTCTGGCGCTTTTTTTTTTTGAAAGTGCGGACGATAAAAGAATTGTCATTTGCAAACTGTTCCGTACCAAAATGAGCAGGGGTATGAACACTAGCAACCTCACCACCACCACCATGATCCGCCACATGGCATCAAAGCACCCTAATAGGTGGGTCGAATGTCTGGGTCCACAATCAGTGTCTGCGGGTAACACCACTGCCTCGTCTTCCCCTGTGTTACATGCTGGCCAATCTCCTGTCCAAGACACAGGCCCGGATGCCTCTTGCCCTTCACCTGGACCTTCGCAAGCACCATCCACTTCTGTGTCCCAACGCAGCGTACAGAAGTCCATACCCCAGGCCTTTGAACAAAAGCACAAATATCCAGCCACTCACCCACAGGCCATAGCACTAAATGTGCACCCTTCCAAATTGCTGGCCATGGAAATGTTGCCATTTAGGCTTGTGGACACTGAGGCTTTCCACAGCCTGATGGTGGCAGCGGTCCCTCGTTACTCAGTCCCCAGCCGCCACTATTTTTCACGGTTTGCCATCCCCACCTTACACCAGCATGTGTCCCGTAACATCACCCGGGCTCTGACCAATGCAGTTATTGGGAAGGTCCACTTAACGACTGACACATGTACAAGTGCTTGTGGCCAGGGACGCTACATTTTCTTGACGGCACACTGGGTGAATGTGGTGGAGGCCGGGAGCGAGTCGTACCCTGGGATGGCATACTACCATTGCCAAGGATTGCAGGCCCTACTTCCATCAGGATTTCTGCCACCAGCTACATTAGTGGCTGCAACCCCCCTTCTCCTCCTCCACCTCCTCCTCCACTTCCACCTCTGAATTATCATCTTGCAGCACCAGTCAGCCATCAGTCAGTAGCTGGAAGCAGTGTAGCACTGCAGTGGTGAAGCGGTAACAGGCTGTGCTTAAACTAATATGTTTAGGTGACAAACAGCACACCGCCACACAGCTGTGGCAGGGTATATGGAACCAGACTGAGCTGTGGCTCTCGCTACTCAAACTAGAACCAGTCATGGTTGTGTCTGATAATGGCCATAACTTGGTGGGGGCTTTAGAGCTCCATGCCTAGCCCACGTGTTCAACTTAGTGGTTCAGCGATTTCACAAAACCTACCACAATTTGCCTGAGCTACTGGTGAAGGTACGCCGCATGTGTGCCCATTTCCAAAAGTCACCTACAGCTGCCACCTGTCTGACAAAGCTGCAGCAGTGCTTGCAATTGCCAGCTCACCGACTGTTGTGCGACATGAGCAGGCACTAGAACTCCACGTTACATGTGTTGGCCAGGCTTTGTGAGCAGCAGTGGGCAGTAGTGGAATACCAGCTGCAACATGGTCATCGCCTTTCCAGTCAGCTTCCGCTCTTCACAAGTGACGAGTGGGCATGGATGTCTGACCTCTGTGAGGTTTTATGCAACTTTGAGGAATCAGATTGTGAGCGGCAATGCCGCTATTATCAGCGTAACCATCCCACTTCTGTGTCTACTGAAACGCTCACTGCTCACAATGAAGGATGACGCTTTGCAGATTTATTCCATCTGTTCAGCGTGGATGGGCCGAAGAGAAGAAAGAGGATGAGGAGATTGAGAGTCATCCTCCTGAGGAGGATAGCAAAGCCTTGCCTGTTGGGACTCTGGCACACATGGCTGACTTTATGTTATGCTGCCTTTCCCGTGACCCTCACGTTATATGCATTTTGGCCAACACCGATTACTGGTTGTTCACCCTTCTCAACCCCCGCTACAAAGAGAACTTCTCATCTATCATTTCTGTGGTGAAGAGGACTAGCAAAATGGTGCAATACCAGAAGGTCCTTGTGGAGAAATTGCTCCAAAACTTTCCAGCTGACAACACTGGCAGCAGAGTACGTAGTTTCTTGGGCAACCGAGGAGGGGAGACGAGGGGAACACACAGCAGTTCCAACAGAGGTGAGCAGTTCCACACAGCAGTTCCAAAGAGGTGACAGACTCCCTTTAACAATTACAGTGGTGCTTAAAATTGTGTGAACCCTTCAGAATTTTCTATAGTTGAGCATATTTTTTTGCCTAAAACTACATCTGATTTTCACATATTTTAAGTCCTAAAAGTAGATAAAGATAATTAATAAATGGTCATTTACCATATTTTTCACCATCTTCCAAAACTTTTCTCTCCTTGTGACACTAGGTTGTGCATCAGGGTGAGCAACCTCACCCGGATGCACAACCTAGTGTCACAAGGAGAGAAATGTTTTGGAAGATGGTAAAGGAGTACGTAGAAGACCGTGTCAGCGTCCTTAATGATCCCTCTGTGCCTTACAACTATTGGATGTCCAAGCTAGACACGTGGCACGAACTGGCGCTCTACGCTTTGGAGGTGCTCGGCTGCCCTGCTGCCATAGTTTTGTCAGAGCGGGTATTTAGTGCTGCTGGGGGCATAATAACTGATAAGCGCATACAACTGTCAACTGAAAATGCTGACAGGTTGATTCTTATCAAAATGAACAAGGCCTGGATTGCCCCTGACTTCTCAACTCCACCAGAGGAAAGCGGCTCTACATAAAGGCACTTTAAATGTGGCTTTTATGGGTGTATTAAGTACACTGTATTCCCATGCACCCCTTCCACCACAAAAAAGGGAATATGGTTCAATCTTCCTTTTCTCATCCTCCTCCTCCTCCAACATATCAACATGCTTATTAGGTGGCCCTACCTCCTAATGTTTTAGAGAGTCAGCTCAACAGCAGGCCCTCAACCATACATTTTTCGATGGTCAGCTCAGCAGCAGGCCCTCAACCATACATTTTTCGATGGTCAGCTCAGCAGCAGGCCCTCAACCATAATTTTTTTGATGGGGAGCTCAGCAGCAGGCACTCACCCCTAATGTTTTAGATGGTCAGATCAGCAGCGGACCCTCAACCATAATGTTTTTGAGGGTCACCAGCAGGCCATCAATCATAATTTTTCAAGGGTGTGTGTGATGCCTTCCTTTATGTGTAATAAAGGGTGTATTGGAGTGGCGGTTTCTTGTAATTTTTGGAAGCCCTTTCACTTAGTGCATAGGCTTTATGAGTGTAGGAGTCCCACTACCTGAACAATTGTGCCTGAATGTGATTGAGGCCTCCTTTATGTGATATACAGGTTGTATCTGAGTGCCTCTTCCTTGTAATTTTTGGCAGCACTTGCACTTTATATAGAAGTAAATATACAGGAAATCATTTTTCCTAACAATTTTTCCTCTAAAATCGATTTTATCTTCAGTTTTGTGCGTATTATTGTCAGTCTGTAAAATTGGCGTACTACTCAGACAACATCATTCCCAGCAGCGACCTGGGAGTCCAAGATGCATCCAGACATCCTCCCCATTCTGTTCCCGAACCCTTTCAGTGGTGTTTCCATCAATTTCTGACCTTTTCATGTGAACCATACACCCTCCCCTCTTCAGAGCAGGGGGTTCCTGGTTTAATGCTTGGGTTCTCCTATTGACTTCCATTGTGCTCGGGTGCTTGGTAGAACACCCGAGCATCCCGAGGTGTTCTACTCGAGCACCCGAGCACTTTGGTGCTCAATCAACACTAAATGTCAGCTTTCAAACAAGGTCAAGCCCATATTTCTAGCTGGTACCAATCCTAAGATATGATCAGCTAAAGCAGCCCTCCCCTCTTTAGTCTGGTTTGCTTTGGGCACTTGCAGCAGCAGAGTTTGGCACTTAGGAGTTGTTTTTCAGCAGAATAAAAAAGTGCTTTTCCTGGACATGGAATACAGACACATAGTACATACAGGTATGCTTGGAATGTGGCTGCAATCTTCTGTGGTACAGTGCTTTTAGATATATTGGTGAAAAAGAGGTGACAGACTCCCTTTAACAATTACAGTGGTGCTTAAAATTGTGTGAACACTTCAGAATTTTCTATAGTTCTATATATCTGATTTTCACATATTTTAAGTCCTAAGAGTAGATAAAGATAATTAATAAATGGTCATTTACCATATTTTTCGCCCTATAAGAAAAAGAGAATAAGAAAAAGATATTTTTAATTACAGTTCAACTCAGACCCCCAACATTAATGAGACCTCAGCTCAGAGCCCCAGTCAGACCCCAATGTTAATTAGACCTCAGAACAGACCCCCAATGTTAATAAGACCCCCAATCAGACCTCAGATCAGACTTTCAATATTAATAAGGCCCCTATTCAGACAGATCATACCCCCAGTGTTAATAAGATCCCTTTTCATACCTCAAACCAGACCCCCAATAAAACCTTAGATCAGATAAACCAATTTTTTTGAGACCCCCAATCAGACCTCAGATCAGACCCCCAATGTTTGAGATCCCTAATCAGACGTCAGAGCAGACCTCTATTTTAATAAGTCCCCCATGTGAAGTAGACCTCAGATTAGACCTCCATCTTAGTAAGTCCGCTTGTGAAGCAGACCACAAATCAGAGAAGAAAAAATCTATTTACCTTTCCTGCTCCAGATGCCGCTCCTGAGACCCAGCGCTCTTCCTGGTGCTCTGTGATGTGACCTGACACCACAGATTGTCCGATCCCAGAGAGCCGATGACCTCACGCTATGCACAGGACACAGCACAGCGAGCGGCCGAGGAAAACCAGATAGCGGTGAGTACAAAGCCCGGGCAGCACTGCATTTGTAAGCCTTGTACCAGGGTGGGCTCCCCAGGATACATCAAAGTTATGAAAGAGCAAAGCAACTCCAACACCAGCTTTTGCCAAAACAGAATTTTATAAACAATGTGGTAATGAACACAACCACAAATGCTGGGAACATAAGATAAATTTACATACACCCAGCCGAAGACAGAGACCCTTGTGCTGCACAGCGCAACACCCTCCGATGGATACAGGGGGAAAAAGCTGTAATTTACCTACTGGCAGGCACATCTTAACTGCCACACCTTACCTGTTATTACCCTAAAAGAACAAGAATCACTGTATGGGTGTGCGGTAAGGGCTTGCATGCGGTGCAGCACAGCAGCTTACAATCTTACACAGATCTATAATATTCCCCTTCCCATTACTGGTCCTGTAGCAGGTGCCTGAGTATTCCTTCTGAGCAAAACGCCAGCCTGACTTGAGTTTGTGAGGATTTATCAGCTCTCCAAGGTGAAATGTCCCTTAAAGTTATGGAGTCCTTGCAATGAACAGTTTGAATACTTGCGGCCTGACACAAACTGAGACCCTAACTAGCTAACTACAGGCCTGGTCTCAGTCTCTATGTGCCAACACTGTAATGAGGTGCGTGCACGATCTTACCGACCCGGGTCTGCTTTGCATCCGCTGGTGACTCTGAACAGAACAAATGTCTCTCCAACAAGCATGCGGTACCGTAGTGTATGTTGCTTTATTTCTCTGCTCTCATCAGAGTTCCTAGCAGTGATCTTCCTTCCTCCGGACAGGATCAGGGTCTTGGACACGATCAGCTTAGCTAAAGCTCTGGTCACTGAAGGATGCTCTCACACATGGATGCATCCGCTTCTCTGCTCACACAGCTCTTCAGTCTCTGCTCCATAAGATGGCTGCCTCCTATTCTTCTCCATGCTCTGAAAACCACACCTCTCATGAATATGGAAATATATATGCAGTCGGTCAGCTGTGCCTAGGAAACCGTGGCATCCTGTGGCCAAACAGCAGACCGTCAGTCCAGAGCATATAACTTAATCCACACAAACAGTGTTCCAACAATGAGAGCTGTTTCCCCATCTCATTCATTAACCACTTAACGGTCCTCTTGTACTAAGGAGCACTTCCATTATGGAAGCACTCATTGGTATTCACCCAAATAAAATGCACTGATATTTTGTCCTCACTTTGGGGGGAAAAAAGTGCTTCTCATAGGGCGAAAAATACAGTATGTATTTTAATAAATTATCCAATGTCTAAGTGGCAACCGTATGTGAACCTTTGCTTTAAGTATCTGGTGTGATTCCCTTGTGTAGCAAAAACTGTAACTAAACATTTCAGGTAATTGCTCATTAGTCCTGCACATTGGTTTGTAGGAATTTGAGTCCATTCCTCTGTGCAAAACAGGTTTAATACTGTTATGTTGATGGGCTTCCTATGAACTGTTTGTTTCAGGTCCTTGCCTTGCCGCATGATCCACATACTGTTGAGATTCAGCTTATGTAAACATTTTCGGACATTTTCCTTTAGAATTTGTTGGTATAATTCAGAATTCATTGTTCTATCAGTGATGGCAAGCTGTCCTGACCCAGATGCATCAAAACAGGCCCAAACCATGATATTACCACCACCATGTTTCACAGATGGGATGAGGTTTTTATGCTGGAATGCAATGGTCAGGCAGCCAGGGAGACAGTCTCACCTAAAGCATGTCACCACGCAAAAACATGTCTCATTCTCCCACGTGGTCTCTGGCCCTCCGGCAGGACATCCTTCACCCCTTGCTAAGGTGTCGGTCCACGAGGGCGGAGCTAGTAAAGGCTCACGCTTTACGCATGCGCATCACTCTGTGAGATCCACTCCGGATCTTGGCACTGTTGGGACACGGGACTCTGACGCTGGTCAAGGGTCCCGGGACGCCCAAACCCCTAGTGTCAGCTGTTGCCAGGGAACTTCTGTTGTCATGTCTCCTGACATAGATATGTGGTGGGAGGTTCCCTCCTCTGCCCTCACATGTGCTTCCCTGGTCTGAGGGTGGAGATTGGGTGTGACCTCAGCAGTGTCAGGTGATCTGTGGAGTGATATTTTAACCTGGTCTTTTCCCTCACTTACTGCTGATTATTCAGTTGCTTCACTGGTTCTGGATCTGAAGCTATCTAGTGAGTGGTCTCTCTTGTTATTGTGCCCTGGCTTACATTTACTGACCATTCTCATGTTTCCCTATTGGCCATTACATAGTGTTACGGTATTTACTTTGGGGTTTTGCCCAACTGCAGCCGGTGTGCCCAGCCACCAGCTGCCCTGCTACTGACACCTGGGAAGGGTTCTGCCAAAGTCTCCCTTCCTGCTGGAGGTGGGTGAAGAGTACGGCAGCCCTCAAGGGTGTTCAGAGTGTGACGGCTTGAGCAAAGTGTGTTTGGTACACCGTGTTTGCTGTTTGTCAGTTTGGCTTTATTATTACATTAGCATTACAGCAACGTTTTCCTTTCCTCAAATATAATACTTCTCATTCAAACTCAAAAATTCCATTTTGGTTTCATCTGTCCACAAAACATTGTTTCAATAGGATTCTGGCTTATCGAGGCGACCTTTGGCAAACTGCAGACGGGCAGCAATGTTCTTTTTTTTAGATAAACAGCTTTCTTGCAATCCTGCCACGCACAATTGTTATTCAGTGTCCTCCTGATGGTAGACTCCTGAACATTAACATAGCTAATCTGCCTTTAGTTGCTTAATAGTTACCTTCAGTTTCTTTGAGACTTTGCAGAATATTACAGGCCTTTCTCTTGGTGTGATCCTTGTTGGTTGACCACTTCTGGGTAGGGTAATGATGGTTTTGAATTACATCCATTTGTACATAATCTGTCTGACTGTGGATTGGTGGACTCCAAAATATTTAGAGATGGTTTTGTATTTGTAACCTTTTTCAGCCTGATGAGCATGAACAACTCTTCTTGTAGGTCCTCAGAAATCCTTGTTTGTTCTATAATATACTTCAACAAACGTGACAGATCCCTGTTCTTTAAATACACCAGGTCTAATATTTTTGTTTCATTTGTTTGATTACCTTTATCTACTTTTAGGACTTGTAGAATACCGACGCTGGCACAGAGAGGGTAAAAAAGTCATACATATATACAGGACACTAATTGTAAAGTCTCTACCTGTATCTGATAGATGATCATCCCGTAATGTGGTGTGGTCCCGTTGTTACAAGAAGCGCTGTATGGATATACTGGAACGCTTCTTGCTCTAACTCACACCTCGCGAGCTGCTCCGGCCGGTAGCTAGCGCACGTGTGGAGGAGCCTGCAGGGATGAGTTCAGGAGCTTCTTCGTGTGACGTCACAACTTCGCTCTGCGTCCAAAGTACAAATTTCTACCCAACGTGTTTCTGAACCTACGGGTTCCTTCGTTAGGGATGATTCATGTTGCGAGTCCTATGGATTAAATAGGTTTCCCATTCCCATAATCATTCCTGCAGTGTCTACTCAGATTCATAGGGACACACCACCATTTACTATAGGTCATCCCAACCCATTATTACATAGGGTCCATGTCTCTATTTAAATGCAAATAGTTCGATCTCCTGATTCAGGCCCTTTGGTGCTAAACTGTTTCATCTAAAGATCCACTTGCTTTCACAGCGTGACATTTGCTGAATATAATTCCCACCCCTAATATCCATTTTAACCCTTTCAATGCCGCCAAAAAATGAACCTGCAAATGAACTACCATGATATTCTATATAATGCTTGGACAATGAGTGTCCATAATTTTTTTTATTTATGTTCTTAATATGCTCTCATTGATTCTGGTCTTCATTTGGCATTTAGTCCTACCCACATAGGTTTTCTGACAGGGGCATTTGATAAAGTATATTGCCTCCTTTGTGTCACAGGTGATGTAATTTTTTATTGTATAAGTAGTTGGGTCATCTCCTGTTTCCAGAACAGGGTTATATTGTTTGGTCACCCTACAGTTTTTGCACATTTTACAGTGGAAAAAAACTGTTTTCATTCCATTTTTTTGTATAATTTTTCTTTAGAACGGTTTTAACGGACGGAGCTATTAGGCTAAATTTTGAGCTTTTCTAAAGATGAAGGTAGGGTAGCAGCGCGCGAGGTGTGAGTTAGAGCAAGAAGCGTTCCAGTAGATCCATACAGCGCTTCTTGGAACAACGGGACCACACCACATTACATATATGAATGACTTTTTTACCCTGTCTGTGCCAGCTTCGGTATTCTACAAGCAGTCATAGCAATCAGTCATTTACTATCGGTGAGAGTAGGTTGGACATTCACCCCTAATACCAGGCAGCGGCAACCTAGGTGAATATATCAGCCTCAGAGAAGCACCCGATGGCAGCGCAAGTGTCTCTGTTTTCACAAAATCAGTTGTTACTTTTAGGACTTATGTGAAAATCAGATGTAGTTTTAGGTCAAATTTATGCAGAAGTAAAGAAAATTCTGAAGGGTTCACAAACATTTCAGCACCACTTTACATGTTATATTCATGTTCAACTTCAACTGGACATTTATGGCTATATCATTCACACTTGCAGATCAAGATATAATACTGGACTAAAGAGATAGAAATGGCGCACATAAGATGATTGAAAGGAGAAAATGAAAATCTGCATATGACCCTCTTTGCACCACGCATTTTTGTATTTTATTTTTTCTAAAAAAACTTTGTGGATTGTGACAACATTACTGCATAAGCATGCAGGAGACGTTTGGTAGAAGGAAAGTGCTCCTATGAGGCATATAATGGGGTTCTGCATTAATGTATTATAAATAAGCATTTTCATTTCCAGAATGGATCTGCATACAAACGCTCATTCCCAATAATTGACCCTATTGTCAGCTCGTGATGAAGAGCCCTCAGGGTGCCCTCACACACAGCAGATTTTGTTCTAGAAGTTTCTGCAGCTGAAAGCCGTTCCATTCATCTGAATGGGGTTGTTTGTCAGCAAATACATGGATTTGGGCAAACTCTATTCATGTGAATGGAACACTGCAGTGGCAGAAATTTCAGCAAAAAATCTGCATTGTGTGAAGGTCTCCTAAAGGGTTTGTATGAGATAAGAAGAAAGAACATTTTTCCATTCACTTCAACAGTTTTTGGTGCAGCATTTCAGCCAAATTTAGAAACGGCCAAAAGAGAAAGTTCAAAGAGAACTTTCTCTTTAATAATGATCAACTACTGGGTTAAAAAAAAAACTGCCTGTGTATCTGTCCTTTTTACGTCACATAACAATTAGCTTTAGTTCAAACTGCAATAGACTGTCTTCTCTACCCTTTATTTCCTTATGGTGGCCTTAAAAACCTCTCCTGACACGTCTGTTTTAGTAACTACTTGCATTCTGTAAAATAAAATATGGAACATCTGACTACGTGCTGTACCATTTCTCTATTATTCCAACTAGAGTTTTATAAATGAATTGCCAGCACTCTGCAATACAGTTCCAACTGTTTACCAGCTGTGGGGGTGTCCCTACACAGTCTGACCTTATCCAATCACTGCTGCCTGTGTCGGACTGTGTGGGGACACCCCCCCAACTAGTAACACCTTCATTGCTGACTTCTGGCATTTAAAGGGCTTCTGTCACCCCACTAAAGTCATTTTTTTTTTTGGGGGGGGGGGCTAGTAAAATTCCTTATACTGCGAAATATGAAAATATAATGCTCCTACTTACTTTCCTTCAGCAGTTTCTTCTAAAAACAAACTTTTATAATATGTAAATTAGGTCTCTACCAGCAAGTAGGGCGTCTACTTGCTGGTAGCCGCCGCAAAAAAAACGCCCCCTCGTCCTGTTGATTGCCAGGGCCAGCCGCGATCTCCTCCTCCGGCCGGCCCTGTCAGCATTTCAAAAATTGAGCGCCTGTGTTCATTCGGCGCAGGCGCTCTGAGATGAGGAGGCTTGCCTCCTCAGAACTCCCTCAGTGCGCCTGCGCCGATGACATCACCAAAAGAGAAGACGTCATTGGCGAATGAACATAGGCGAGCGATTTTTAAAATGCTGACAGGCAGGAGATCGCGGCTGGCCCTGTCAATCAACAGGACGAGGGGGCAGTTTTTTGCGGCGGCTACCAGCAAGTAGCCGCCTTACTTGCTGGTAGAGACCTCATTTACATATTATAAAAGTTCGTTTTTAGAAGAAACTGCTGAAGGAAAGTAAGAGCATTATATTTTCATATATTGCAGTATAAGAAATTTAACTAGCCCCCCCCCAAAAAAAGAAAATGACTTTAGTGGGGTGTCAGAAGCCCTTTAATTAATAGAATTCTAGTAGGAATAACAGAGGAATAGCACAACAGTTATATGAAAAGATGCTCCAGAATCACGTGGTATTCAAGTAGTTACTAAAATAGACATGTCAGGAGAGGAGACAGGTCCCCGTTAAGTAAATTTATATTTTTTACATTATTTGTACAAGGTAAAAAGAAAGTTAAAAGTGATCATTGTAGCCAAAAACCTAGTTTATTTTTGTATTAGTCTAGTTTAGTGTGCTATCTAATAATATATACAAACCACAAAGTTTAGCTGAATGTGGATGTATGTTACATAGACCAGACACTATGCACCTACACTGTAAATCTCTCAAGATATTAATCTCTGGTATGTCGGCCACGTCTGGTAACATACGGCAGTGTGAAACTATTTTGGCACTGTTTTCTCATTCCAATGTGACCAGTAAGCCTGGGAACAGCATCACTGCAGGCCTAGTAATAATAATACAAGGGGTGCTCAATAAGTTATCTACCTGAATATGAAAACAACATTTTCAGAAAACATTTAACTTGCCACTTTTCAATGTAATCCCCCTTGATTTTAACACACTTAAAGGGGTTCTTCACTTTCATTTAACTGATGATCTATACTCTGGATAGATCATCAGCTTCTGATCGGCGGGGGTCCGACACCCGGGACCCCCGCCGATCAGCTGTTTACCGTCGGGCCGTCCGCCCACTGACGTCACGACTTGTATCAACTAGAGTGGGCGCGGCTAAGCTCTGTTCACTTGAATGGAGCTTAGCCGCGCCCACTCTAGTTGATACAAATCGTGACGTCAGTGGGCGGGCGGCCCGGCGGTAAACAGTGAGAAGGCCGCGGCGCTGCTGGTGCGCCGCTGCCTTCTCAAACAGCTGATCGGCGGGGGTCCCGGGTGTCGGACCCCCGCCGATCAGAAGCTGATGATCTATCCAGAGGATAGATCATCAGTTAAATGAAAGTGAAGAACCCCTT
Source organism: Bufo gargarizans (assembly GCF_014858855.1). NCBI lineage: Eukaryota > Metazoa > Chordata > Amphibia > Anura > Bufonidae > Bufo > Bufo gargarizans. The sequence goes on from NC_058083.1 coordinate 171,400,323, forward strand.
TAATCGGCTTCACCTTTAGTGATCGGATGCCCTCAGAATAGGAGACTTCTTGCTGCCACAGGAACCCTGTTACCACCTCTTTGACTGCATTATCATCAGAAAATCATTGCCCACGCAGATATTTCTTCAGGTACCGAAAGAGAAAGTAATCACTGGGAGCCAGGTCTGGACTGTAGTGGGGATGGTTAAGCTCCATGAAGCCCAATTACCTGATTTACAAGATTGTGAGCTAGCACATTGTCGAGAAGCAGTAACACATCTGCCGACAACTTCCCACAGCATTTCTCTTTGATTGCCTCGTGTAATGCCTTCATTGTTGAAGCATAGGTGTCTCCAGTAATTATTGTCTTGTGTGGTATGAATTCTAGTAACTAAATGCCTTCTGTATTCAAAAAATCTGCTGCCATCATCCTTCCAGCTGCCTCCTGCACTAAAAATGTTTTTGGCATTGGCAACCCCTTGTGCTTCCATTGCTCTAACTCTAGTTTGGTCTTGGTGGTGGACCCATGTTTCATTATCCATAATAATTTGAGAATAGGAGTCTCCTAGATTTTCTCTAAACCTTTCTCAATTCTCTTGAGTAAATTGCTGGCAACAAGTTTTTTGCTCAGGCATCAACATTCGTGGCACCCACTGGGAACTGACCTTTGACATAATCAAAACATTGTGAATGATATTGGAAACTGTGCCAACTGAAATACCTAATTCATGAGCTATAACACTGACTTAGACCCGACAATCTTCCAGAATCATGGCCTCCACTTTACGGAACATATCCTCTGTAGATTCCTCGATAGGTTGCCCTAAACGGGGGTCATCTTCAGTTGATTCCCTACCCCATTTAAACTACTTGGCCCAAAACTTTACATGGTAGCAGGGCAGTGCATCATCACCATATACAGTAATCACCCTTTCGAGAATTTCTTTAGGTTTCTTTTCTTCCTTTGTAAGGGATTTAATCACAGAATGAAGCTCCAAATCCCTCACTTTTTTTGTAGACCTGCACTGTAATACACTTGCCATCCCATCACTTCCAGTACTTTCATCAGACTGAACGGCTACTATATGGGTTGCATGTCCAGGCATGTATCAGCTTGCACAGACAAGCTCAGCATTCTAAAACTTACAGAACATGCTGGGGTAGATAACTTATTGAACACCCCTCATAATAATCTTTATTTATATACAATTCAGAGGGTTAATGTACAAATCAAAATGCATCACACTAGGAGTGAGGACCCTGTTCACACGAGAACACAATCTAGTGGATTCTATAGACTTGTTTAAGTTTAGGACCATCTGTCAAATAGTTTTTAGGGGGTCAGTACAGAGATCTCTCCCATCATCTATTTATACTTAGGACTGTGACTGTGACGAGGGGACATCCTCTGCATCTAGAGCAGGGGTAGGCTACTTTCACACTAGCGTTCGGGGCTCCGCTTGTAAGTTCCGTTCAAAGGCTCTCACAAGCGGCCCCGAACGGATCCGTACTGCCCCAATGCATTCTGAATGGATAAGGATCCGCTCAGAATGCATCAGTCTGGCAGCGTTTGGCCTCCGTTCCGCTCAGCAGGCGGACACCCGAACACAGCTTGCAGCGTTTTGGTGTCCGCCTGGCCGTGCGGAGGCGTGCGGATCCGTTCATAGTTACAATAGAAGTCAATGGGGACGGATCCGTCTGTCCTGGCTAAGCTTTGACACGGATCCGTTCAAAAACGTTCATGTTTCTGCGCATGCCCAGTAACTTCCTGTCCCTCCCCCTCATCGTCGGCCATTTTGGATCATCGACTTGGTGAGACTGGTAAGTGTATGAAGTTTTGTCTGTTTGTCTATTTCTCTTTTTTTACTATCTATCCATCTATCTATCTATCTATCTATCTCTCTATTTCTAGGGTGGGGGTGCTGCTGGCACTTGGGAAGGGGTGTGTGTGTCTGGAACAATGGGAGCCGCTGGCACTGGTGGTGTGGGCTGCCTTTATGGGGGGCTTCTGGCACTGGGGGGGGGGGGGGGGGCGCGTGTGTGGCTGGAACTGTGGTTGCTGCTGGCACTGCGGGGGTGTTTGTGGCTGGAACTTTGTTTTCTGCTGGCACTGCGGGGGTGTTTGTGGCTGGAACAGTGCGGTTTGCTGGCATTGCAGGGGTGTTTGTGGCTGGAACTTTGTTTTCTGCTGGCTCTGCGGGGGTGTTTGTGGCTGGAACAGTGCGGTTTGCTGGCATTGCAGGGGTGTTTGTGGCTGGAACTTTGTTTTCTGTTGGCTCTGCGGGGGTGTTTGTGACTGGAACAGTGCGGTTTGCTGGCATTGCAGGGGTGTTTGTGGCTGGAACTGTTCGGTTTGCTGGCACTGCGGGGGTGTTTGTGGCTGGAACAGTGCGGTTTGCTGGCATTGCAGGGGTGTTTGTGGCTGGAACTGTGCGGTTTGCTGGCACTGCGGGGGTGTTTGTGGCTGGAACAGTGCGGTTTGCTGGCATTGCAGGGGTGTTTGTGGCTGGAACTGTGCGGTTTGCTGGCACTGCGGGGGTGTTTGTGGCTGGAACAGTGCGGTTTGCTGGCATTGCAGGGGTGTTTGTGGCTGGAACTGTGCGGTTTGCTGGCATTGCAGGGGTGTTTGTGGCTGGAACAGTGCGGTTTGCTGGCACTGCGGGGGTGTTTGTGGCTGGAACAGTGTGGTTTGCTGGCATTGCAGGGGTGTTTGTGGCTGGAACTGTGCGGTTTGCTGGCATTGCAGGGGTGTTTGTGGCTGGAACTGTGCAGTGCTTCTGGATGGAACTGCAGGTTTTTTTGTGGCTGGAACTGTGCGGTGCTTCTGGCAGTGCGGGGGTGTTTGTGGCTGGAACTGTGCGGTGCTTATGGCACTGCGGGGGTGTTTGTGGCTGGAACTGTGGGGGCTGCTGGCATTGGGGGGGCTGAGGGCACTGTGGGAAAGTTGTTTGGAACTGGGGGCCTGATGTCATTGGGGGGGCTGCTGGCACTATGCGGGACTGCTGTCTCTGGGGGTGTTTATGTCACTTGGGGGGATTATGGCTCCTGTCGGATTAATTTTTTTAATCATTTTATTATTAGGGTCGTTCCCAAAAAAAAAAAATATATATATATATATATATATATATATATACATATATAAAGAGAAGAAAGAGACATCTGCGGTGGGGAAGCCCATATCTATATTTTAAAAAGTAAGTATTAAAAAAATAAAAAAAATAAAAAATTGTTGATATATGAGTAAATAGTGCTCTACAACTTCCTTTAACGTTATCTGCATTTTGTCTGGTATTCTGTTGCGTACAGATGTCATCAAAGAAGACATCTATAGACTGGCGTAACCCACCCAGAAGGCGCCGCCGTATCCAGTGGCCGGTAAGTATAAAATCAACACTTGGAGTTTTTACTGTTGAATTTGTTGCATCAATCAGTATGTGCTCTTATTATAGATTTCGTCATCATCATCTACTGAGGCCTCTCCCGAAGCGGCTGCCGGGGCCAGCTCACCAGCGTCCAGGGGAGGTGGACCAAGCCCGGACCGGGGCTGTCAAGAAGTAAGTGTGTATATATATATATATATATAGATTTCGTAAAAATTGTTTTTATTTAAGTACAGTCTTCTAAAAAAAAAAATATTTGTATTAGCAGTCTGCACCTAGAGCCGCCAGCGAGGATCCCCCAGTCACCTCCAGAGTCCGCGGGAATGATCATGGCAGTCGTAGACGTGTAAGTATTGAATTTAGTAGTTTTAATTAGCATTTTGTATTAGGATTTACATTAAATTTTGTATTTCCTTTTTTTCAGGGTTCCCTAGGCTCCACCAGGGAAGATGAGGAGTTCGGGGTTGCGAGTATAGATAACCTGCTCCTCATCCGACTGGTGGAGGCACGTCCAGCGTTATGGAACCACTCCGACCGCCACCACGCCGATCATCGCCTTACCCAGCGGCTCTGGAGGGACATCTGCAGAAGTTTTAGAGACCTGGGGGGATCTAGATGTGGCGGCTCAGGAGAAATATGGTAAGTAAAACAATATGCATTTTAATACATAAAAATATTGTTGTTTTCCTTTCATCATGCTGATTTCAGTTTTTATTCTTTTTTTCCATAGTCAAACTGGTTATAACGCGTTGGCGATCTATCCGGGACCGCTTCAGGAGGGATTACAACAAGGAGGGTCAGGCCCCGAGTGGCTCCGGAGGAACCTCAGGGGCCACATACATCCATACGGCGGCCCTGGGGTTCCTACGAAAGGCAATGGCACCAAAAAGGTAAATATTTATAACAACTGTTTAAAAAATAAATTGTAAAGGGGCTGTCTGAGACAGTGGCCCCTGTTTTGGACAGCCCCCCACAGTCAGATGGACAACTGTTCTCTCCGTCTGAGTGTAAGGGGCTGTCTGAGACAGTGGAGCGTTTGGCTCCCCTCTTTTGGACAGCCCCCCACAGTCAGATGGACAACTGTTCTCTCCGTCTGAGTGTAAGGGGCTGTCTGAGACAGCGGAGCGTTTGGCTCCCCTGTTTTGGACAGCCCCCTACAGTCAGATGGACAACTGTTCTCTCCGTCTGAGTGTAAGGGGCTGTCTGAGACAGTGGAGCGTTTGGCTCCCCTGTTTTGGACAGCCCCGCACAGTCAGATGGACAACTGTTCTCTCCGTCTGAGTGTAAGGGGCTGTCTGAGACAGTGGAGCGTTTGGCTCCCCTGTTTTGGACAGCCCCCTATGGTATACGGTAGACATAGCATAGAACATGGATGTTTTATTTAAAGAACAATTCCTAACTTTCCTTTTTTTTTTCTACAGAAGTGCCAGCAGCACTCTGGAGCCTGACCAACCTCCTGAGGCGGAACCAGAACAGATCGCCAGCGCCAGCCCGCCTGTCCCTCATGCATCGGCTCAGGATAATCTGGGTCCCCTACCGGGTCCCTCCGCTCAACAGAGGCTCTTAGGTTTCCGTCAAAATTTGAGAGCCCTGGTGAGCGGGCAGAGATCTGGTAGGCCAAGTCGAGCCGATTATGCGAACCTTGTAGAGGTCGTTTCCGACGCTCTAGAAGGTTTTGCCCGACATCAGATGGAGTTTGGTGCTGACTTGATTCGCCGCTGGGAGGGGGCGGGGTCGGCGTATCAACGCAGCCCAAACTACCATTATGGGCTAAACATGATCGGTTTGATGGACTCAATGACGCCCGAGCAGTTGCATGAGTTCAAAATCATGGTAGAGAACGGGTCATGGGAAATCATGCACCGCCCCCAACCCCCACCCCCACCCCCACCCCCATCCCACACCTACCCCCCATCCCACACCTACCCCCCATCCCACACCAGTGGCCAGTACCACCAACCTTTCCCTTCCCACCCCCCCGAGCATATGTTTCCTTCTTCTTCTTTTTCTTCTCCTGCCCCTTATTTGCCTCCTACTTCTTTTCAAACTCCCTCCACCTCTACACATGCTCGGGTCCCCTCCTCCTCAGACCCTTCCTTTCTCCACACCCCACAATTACGCCCTGCATCCTTTCCTATGGCCCGTAGTTTAACCTCAGTGGCTCGCCAGGACAGGGGGGCTACCATTGCCAGCCCCAGCGCAAGTCCACGACAGTCCACCTCCCCTCAAAGTTATGAAGAGTTATAAAAAAAATAAAAAGTTTATATTTATTTTATTTATTTACAGTAAAAAAATAAAATAAAAATTATACTTTACTGCACTGTGTCTGTGTTTTTATTGTCCTGTACAGGGAACCATGGCACTATAGCTGTGTTGAAATAAAAACTACCCTAGTCTCACTACTGTGCGTTTATTACAACACCCTTGGTACTTTTTATATCAAAACAGCATTAGTGCCAATGTCGTAAGATCCATTAAAACCTGACCATCAATAATGAGCTAAATTTTGGCTCTTTATTGATCGTAGAACCTATGATTGGCACATGAACAAGCAAATGCTTGTTCATTGTTCAATCTTGTGCCCTTTCATATGAGCCCTTGTGGGAGTCACGGTCTGTCAGCATCATCAGGAATTCATTAATAAATTGTGATTTTAATGATTTCCCGATGACGCTAATATAACTAGTGTGATTACCACAAGGGACACGCAAGGGACATAGAGTTTTTAAAGGGGTATTCACATAGACAATGGGGGGATTTCACTTGAATATGCCCCCATTGTCTGATAGGTGTGGGTAACATTAGTAGGACCCGCACCTATATTGAGAACGGAGCGGGGAGCACAGTTGCTGTAGGACACATTTCCCATGGTATGTCCACCGCCAAACGCTAATCCCCGCCTCAACTATAGAAATGTATGGAGGGCGGCAGCGCAGTGCGACCTCATCTACTTTCTTGGCTTCGTTCTCAATATATGTGAGGGTACCAGCCGTGGGACCCGCGCCTATAAGACAATGTAGGTATATCCTTAAAGTGGTATGCCCCCATTGTATGAGATGAGAAAACCCCTTTAAGGCCTCTTGCACACGACTGTATGCCACAAGAGACATATGGTCCGTGAGCGGGCCATATGTCCCATAGTGGCATTGATCGTGCACACAAGAGTACACAGCATCATAGTGTACAATCATCCTGTGCAAGTTGAGCTGCCCGCGGGGATATAGTCTTGCACTAATATATCATATGAGTTCAGGACAATAGCCCAGTTTGCGCACCACAACATGGTCAGAATCATGATGCTCTGTACTCCTGTACGTACTATCAATGACGATCAGGGACATATGGCCCGCTAACGAACACTATACATCTTTAAGTGCATGTAGTCGTGCACAAGAGTCCGAAAGGTGTGGTCCATTATCAAAGTCGGACCAGCTTTGGAACTTCAACAAGATAGCCCTGGAGAAATATAGGAGCATTACAACCCTATAGATCTCAATACATGAAGATGGAACCTAGAGATGCTTTTCCTTCCAAAACGGATCCGCTAAACGGATGACAAAACGGATCCGCTAAACGGATGACAAAACGGAAACCAACGTGACAAACGGATCCGTCTGAATGGCTTCCGTTTGGCTCCGTTTAGTCAGTTTATTGCCGGATCCGTTTGAAATGCCCTTCAAACGGATCCGTGAAACGCTAGTGTGAAAGTAGCCGTACTCAACTGGTGTAACGTGGTCCAAATCCGGACCGTGGTTGCCAGCTGTCCGGACCCCTGCATGCACCCGGGTGCCGCTCTCAGGGGGTGCCACAGTCCAGAAGCAATGAGCGCTTCCATCAATACAAATGGAAGAGCTCATTTCTGGAGCGCAGGGAGCTGAGTCCTGTCACTCACCGCTCTGCTCCCCGTGCTCCGCCCCTCTTTCAGTCCGGCGGCGCTCTCTAAATGGTGAAGTAAGAATACTTCTTCCTGCTCCCTTTTTCAGTCTGCAGGCACAGATCGTGAAGCCGGCTTGTGTGGGGGGAGCCTGCAGTCCAAAAATCTGCATAAGCTCCACCCACACAGTGCTTCAGAGCGATCTGTGTCTGTAGGGGAGAGAGGACCATGAGCTTCAGGAACGGGACAAGGTGAGTAGGTAATGGTTTTTTTTTTTTTTTTTGTTTTTTAACAGAGAGAGGGCAAAATGGGCATTTCTACTCTGGAGGGGGCACAATGGGCATTTATTGCTAATGTGAAGAGGGCACAATGGGCATTTCTACTCTGGAGACAATGGGCATTGCGAATTTGAAGGGGGCATAATGGGCATTTCTACCCTGGGGGGCACAATGGGAATTTCTACTCTATAGGGGGCACAATGGGCATTTCTACTCTATAGGTGGCACAATGGGCATTTCTACTCTGGAGGGGGCACAATGGGCATTTCTACTCTATAGGGGGAATAATGGGCATTTCTACTCTGGAAGTGACACAATGGGCATTGCTAATGTGAAAGAGGCACAATGGGCATTTCTACTATGGAGGGGGCACAATGGTCATTTTTTACTCTGGAGGGGGCACAATGGGCATTGCTAATGTGAAGGGGGCACAATGGGCATTTCTACTATGAAGGGGGCACAGTGCACAGAGGACATTACTACTCTGAAGGGGCATAGTGCACAAAGGGCATTACTACTATGAAGGGGGCGCAGAGGGCATTATTACTGTGAAGAGGCTCAATGGGCATTACTAGCACAGAGGGCATTTCTACTATTAAGGGGGCACAATGGGGATTTCTACTATGGCGGTGGCACAGAGGGTATTATTACTGTGAAGGGGCACAATGCCATTATTACTGTAAAGGGGGCACAGTGGGCATTACTACTATTAAGGGGGCACAGTGGGCATTACTACTATTAAGGGGGCACAATGGGCATTATTACTATATAGGGGCACAATGGGCATTATTACTATATAGGGGGTACAATGGGCATTATTACTATATAGGGGGCACAATGGGGATTTCTACAATGGAGGGGGCACAGAGGGCATTACTACTGTGAAGGGGTCACAATAAGTATTATTACTGTGAATGTATAAGGGGCACCAAGGGATCACCCTGCTGTGAGGGTGCACTTAGGGATATCGCACTCTGTGGAGCACTAAATGGATATCATACTGTCTAAGGGGCATTAAAGGGGCATCATTATTGTTAGGGGGCACTGAAAGGACATTCTGACTGTTTGGTCAGCAGAAAGGATATTATGAGGGCTTGGAGGTGTGGATTATTGTAAAAAAATAATAATAATGCAGCGCTACACGCCAATGGTGTTGTCCCTCCTTATATATTTTTTAGTTTTGCAGCTCGGACCTTCATCCTATGGCAGGTACTTGAGTACCCCTGGTCTAGAGGAAAGAAGGTGTCTACACAGATATAGAAGAGGATTTTTTACTGTAAGAGCAGTGAGACTATGGGACTCTCTGCCTGAGGAGGTGGTGATATTAAAGAGGGGCCTGGCTGTACTTTTATCCATTGTAAACTATATAGGCCCCAGGTGAGCTGACAGCTTGGCCCATCTTCTATTCTCTTCCGCCATGATGTCCGCCAGTTGAGCCGCAGTAGAGGGAGAGCTGCTGGCTGTCACCTATTTGTGTTCTGTACAGATAGACGCCTTAGTGCAATATTTTAATGTGCTTTTCTACTCTACCACAGAGCACCTGTACAGCTATTGTCTGCCCTTTACCCCCCCCCCCCCCCAACTTCTCTGTTCACGTACTATTTCCTGCTTGGCCCCTACAGAGGCCCTGTACATCTAGTGTCTCCCCTCACCCCCTTCCACGGAACGTATGTCTCCCCTTTGATCCCCCTCCCACCAGTGCCACTTTCTATACACTTCTCCAGCACAGGGTTCAACCGCTTTTTGCCCCTCCTACCTCAAGTGCCGCCATTTACTGTCTGCCCCTTTCACCCAGAGCTCATGCCAACCTACTGTCTCCTCCTTGTGCCTAAAAAGAGATTATGTAAATGAATTTTTCCCCCTCTGCCCAGTCCTCTCTTAACATAGTTCTGCCAAATAGTTTTCCCTTTTGCAGAGCCCCTGCTAGGTTGTTTACCCTTCACTACCCTTCCCTTCATGCTAGTAACGTTGCTTATGCCCACTGCTTCATCCCAGTGATACCTGCCATCTAATTTATCCCCCATCCCTTCACAAAGCCTCTGCCAGGCCATATGTCGTTCATCCTGCCCCTGCAACTGTTCATGCCTCTCACTCCTCCATCTGCCTACAGAGGCCTGCCACTTTGTGCACCCCCTACACACCCCAAATAGAGCGCATTCAATGAACCCTGTCAATGTGTACCTCTGGGGTCCATTGGGATCCATCATCGTATCTATCATTTTACTGGGAAAAAAATTGTGCTCCATGCTGTGCTACTGTTTTAGGCAATTATGATGGATTCTGTGACCAAAGCATAGAACGGACCTCTAATGCAAATGGAAAGATGATGATATATAATCGTCAACGCATTTCGGTTACAGAATCTTGCTCATGTCAGGAGTAATGTATATTACGCGTTGACGATTATATACCACCATTAGACCTTTGGAGTCTGTTTTTAATATGGAACAATAAAGAATTCAAGGTTTTAATCTACTATGTGCTGGATTACGATTTGCTACATCAGTAGGTATACCTCAGGTCCCCAATATTATCATGCTTTCAGAAATCTGGCAACAATTCCCAGCAGACGACTTCCCTACAGCTGCAGCGCTAGACAAATCCGGGAACAACTGTTTACTCCCTTGCAGAAATAATAGAAGCCCTCCTGACATGGCCCTGTGTGCACTTGCCAAGTATCCACAGACCTGCGCAGCAAATGTTATAGTGGGGGTTGGGCAGGAAGAGTGGAGGCAGGGTTACAAATGTCTCGTTATGATTTAGAAAGCAGATTTCCCTCTACTTGACAGCGTGACTGCTTTAATGTGATAAAACAGTTAGATTTGTAATGCCTTCAAAGCAATCCAAGATATTAAGTCTTCCAAATAAAAAAATCTTGCATCTGCATGCTGTAAGTCATCTTAGAGTTTTAAGCAATCCATTTCAGGGTACCTATTCCAGGAATAGCTGGCAATAATAATTACTGAGAAGGAAATATCAGTTTTTCTGATATTGGGCTACCTATTGAACCATGCAGCCATCATCATAAACCCTGGGATAGCCCAAAAGCCCAGTGAGCTCACTCCAGGACATACATTTTTGTTTCATCAAGAATTATGAAGAACTATATTTAGCTATGAGTCAGACGGCTATTCATCCGGTGTTGTCATGGGAAATGAACTTATTAAGTCGCATAGTTAAGACTGAAATAGCTTACCCTGCCAGAAGGTAAGCAATACTTTCTGCATCCCCAAGCTCAGTATGTGGTTAACACAGCAAAAGCCGAGCAATGTAACCCGCAAAAAGTATACAGTGATAAGCTGCAGATAAAATATACTAGCTGGACATAGGCTTACGACCTTTTGCCATTAACTATTCATATACCTGATCTTAAGACCTCAACATTGTAGAATATTTATGCTTTCTCTCTCAATATATGTGTTTAATAAGGTGGAATTTGAAAATGGGATATCGAATGGGATGAATGTTTGTGATGGATCGACCTGTTCATCAATTACGACAATTTAGCAATGTATCCAACATGTACTTATTTTCCAATGTTAACAATTACTATATTAGCTCAGTGTAAGAGGGATGCAAGAACTACATGATCTGGTATGTGTCCTCTTTAATAATACACATGCTCTCTATCAGATTCAAGCATGTCTCGACCAAAATCTGTTCCCAGGTCTCCTCTGCACGTTCCCAATGTTGGTGCATACTCACTTGCATATGAATACAGCTTTTTATTCAACTCTATCCACAAGTCTTCGATTGGGTTGAGGTCTGGGGACTGTGGGGGCCAATCCAGCACTTCTACTTCTTTATCAATGAACCATTTCTTCACCAATCTCGATGTATGCTTCAGGTCGTTGTCCTGCTGTAACACTATGTCGTCCTTTTCATACCCATAGTACTCGAGTGTACGAAGTAACTCGTCCTGTAGGATACTCACATATAGCTCAGCATTGAGACCACCATTGATACTAGTCAAGTATTCAACACCTTTAGCTGTAAAACAACCCCATATCATCAGGTTTCAACCACCAAACTTGACAGTTCCTTCAATTTCTTGATCTGTTAGCCCCCTTTTTCCTTGTTGTTTCCAGACCCATTTGCACCAATCAGAGCCCAGTCTATTGACTTTCATCTCATCTGTCACGATCAGTGTGGGGTAAAAACTCCACACTAAACACAGGAGGAATGGGAACAGTAACTGGGCCTGGAAACTAGAGAAGAAACATGTCACTTCCTAAACAACCCTAATCCGGGCCCTAACTACCTATCAATATGAGTAGACATCAGAGTCCTATCCCATCATCTATTTATCCCCAGGACTGTGACTGTGATGAGGGGACATCCTCTGCGTCTGGAGGAAAGAAGGTTTGTACACAAACATAGAAGAGGATTCTTTACGGTAAGAGCAGTGAGACTATGGAACTCTCTGCCTGAGGAGGTGGTGATGATGAGTACAATAAAGGAATTCAAGAGGGTCCTGGATGTATTTCTGGAGCATAATAATATTAAAGGGTATAGCTACTAGAGAGGGGTCGTTGATCCAGAGAGTTATTCTGATTGCCTGACTGGAGTCGGGAAGGAATTTTTTATTCCCCTAAAGTGTGGAAAATTGGCTTCTACCTCAAAGTGTTTTTTTTTGCCTTTCTCTGGATCAACTTGCAGGATACAAGCCGAACTGGATCGACAAATGTTTTTTTTCGGCCTTATGTACTATGTTACTATGTTACCTTGAAGGTGGGTATATTCATATGCTGTATACCTAGGCCCTTATATCCCTATAAGGCCCTGGAATGAGGTTAGGACCAGAGACAACCCATTCCTTCCCAGATGGACGAATGGAAGTCTCTGTCTCAGGCCCAGATACAAACAACAGGGAATATAACAAACACAAAACAATAAGAAAATACAAGACTTATCTGAAAGTAGAAAACTGGCAACTCCAGAAGCACCACAGAGTACAACCGACCAGCTAGTGAGAAGGCAGGAAGAAAATCTATAAACTGCACCTCCAAGAGTGAGGATCTGCTACTTATGGGAAAGGTAGTTTACCAACAAGCAACACCTGAAGCAAGGGGGGTGGCATTCACTAAAACACAGACACAACAAGATCCACATTGAAATTGTCAATTTAACCCACGAGTTGCCAGTTTCCAATCTTCTACTGTCCACTGTTAGTACATTTTTTGCAAACTTAAGCCAATGCTTTTTATGATGATATTAAAGTCAAGGTTTTTCACCTCTTTTGGGGGCCACCATTTTAGACTTGTGTAATGTGCATTGCATGGTGCTTGCATGAACATCTATAATCTTACTGACTATGATTACAAAAAAATTGCGACATTGGTGTACTTGTACCCTTTTTGTCAAGCATGTCGCTGTGTAGCCCTAGCCTTAAACTGAGCATATTCAACCAGTTCAGTGAGACAGACTAAAAATAAGGAAAAACACAAACAAACAGCAGGTGGCGCTATACAGATACATTTTATTGAATAGCTTACTGGCTTTAATACATTTTTAGTTACATGCAGTTACAAAAGTATTCAGATCCATGTGCTGGTTTAAAAAATGTAGAATATGTTTCATGACACAACCCCTTTAAAAAAAATAGAAACTCAGAAAACTAGTGTTGAGCGAGCATGCTAGGCCGAACTACTGTTCGGCTCGAGCATAGCTATGCTCGGCAGATCCGAGTGATAGACCGAATACTTCGGGTGCTCGAGTACAATTTAATACAATGAAAGCCAATGGGAGACCCGAGCATCAAACCAGGCACCCCCTGCTCTAAAGAAAAGAGGGTGTCTGGTTCACAAAAAAAGATTGGAAATTGATGGAAACCCCATCAAAATGGTTTGGAAACAGCATTAAGAGGATAGCTGGATGCATCTTAGACTCCTATTAAGCACTACATACAATAGACAACCACACAAAGGTTATATGCCAAAAGCCAGGTATGTGCCAGCCATCAATCTATCCATGAGACAGATAACAGCCAGCATACCTTACAATAGCAGCCTTGTGCACTATGAGAACCAGTAAACCTCAAAGTTATTTTGCATCTGTTGGATGGCTTGGGTGGACCTGCACACCTAGATCAATATCATTAGGGCAACAAAAAGTTTTCTGATTGTCCTAACGTAATATTCAATAATCTTTCTATACAGTTTTTTCATGTAAAAATTAATTTGCATAAACATGGGCATATGGGAAAGACATGTAAATGAGCAGAATCTGCCTTGTTTTTCAGCTGTCATAAGACTATGAAAACCAATGGATGGGGCTATTGAGTTATGAACAGCGCCATCTATTAGTTTCACAGTCTTACAACAAGAGTAGACTAATAGTTTTGTCAGAAGACAATAGAAACCAAGGCGCTGTTCATAACTCAATAGCGCCATATTAGACTATGAGTCTTATAACAAGCTTATTAGTGTAGCCTTTTGCATGGAAAATTCGCAATAAAAATCTGCGATTAGAATATTCACGATCTACACTAGGATGATATCTGACACTGGGAATGCAGGGTAATAACTCAGTGATAAAATCTGACACTGTGAAAGTTGGGTAATAACTCAGTGAAGAAATCTGACACTGGAAAAGCTGGGTAATAACTCAGTGATAAAATCTGACACTGGGAAAGTTGGTTAATAACTCAGTGAAGATATCTGACACTGGGAAAGCTGGGTAATAACTCAGTGTAGATCGCGAATATTCTAATGGAAAATTTCTATTGCTAATTTTCCATGCAAAAGGCTACACTAATAAGCTTGTCATAAGACTCATAGTCTAATATTCTTGTCAGAAGACAATGAAACCAATAGATGGCGCTATTGAGTTATGAATAGTGCCATCTATTGGTTTCATAGTCTTCTGACAAAACTATTAGTCTACACTTGTCATAAGTTATGAACAGCGCCATCTATTAGTTTTCATAGTCTTATGACAGCTGAAAAACAAGGCATATTCTGCTCATTTGCATGTCTTTCTCATATGCCCATGTTATGCAAATTCGTTTACATGACAAAACTGTATAGAAAGGTTATTGAATATTATGGTAGGAAAATCAGAAAACTTTTTGTTGCCCTGATGATATTGATCTAGGTGTGCAGGTCCACCCAAGTCATTAAACAGATGCAAAATAACTTTGAGGTTTACTGGTTCTCAGTCAGATGAGAGCTGGTTTGGAATATCTCGGAGTACACAAGGCTGCCATTGTAAGGTATGCTGGCTGTTATCTGTCTCATGGATAGATTGATGGCTTGCACATACCTGGATTTTGGCATATAGCCTTTTTGTGGTTTTCTATTGTATGTTGTACATAATAGGAGTCTAAGGCGCATCCAGCTATCCTCTTACTGCTGTTTCTAAACCATTTTGATGGCGTTTCCATCAATTTCTAATCTTTTTTTATGAACCAGACATTCTCTTGCATTCCGAGCAGGGGGTGCCTGGGGTTCTCCCATTAACTTCCATTGTGCTCGAGTGCTCTGTAGAGCACACAAGCATACCAATGTGTTTGGCCAGAGCACACGAGCACTTTGGTGCTTGCTCAACACTACAGAAAGCCCATTTAACCAATAAGACCAATATTAATCTAAATTGGTGCTTGAACATTTGAGTGTTTGCTACACACGTCATAGTGTCATAGTGAGCGAGACAGGGAAGGCCAAAGAGTAGCTGGGACACTGTCTGCAAGCCACTATTAAAACTATGATCTCAGGGGTCACTAAACTATGCTGCCTGCAGTAAGGGCAGTATAATCTTGCTGACAGTTTCCCTTTAAGGGTTTAGTCTATCTTGTAAATAGCATTATTTGACAAGATGGAGGCCAGATTATATATTACTTAAAGATCCGTGATGGCTATGAAGTAATTGAACCCTTTCTACTCAATATAAGCAGATCAGATATAATGTAAATCTATGTGCTAATTCTAACCAATAACACCGCAATTAAGCACCGATGTAAGATTATAGAAGACATTAATAACCACAACACTTTCAGTGTCAGAGAAGAACCTTCATTTTGGAAGTTAAATTAGATTGTCCCTGAGATAGTCGCCAAAAAGGAAGGTCATGGTTATTAATGTCATGATAGCAGAAAATTTATAAGCAGCTGAAGCAGAATGAATCAGAAAGGTCTGGGAAAAGATTGGCAGAAGAAACTATAACACACTTGGAAATGCTATTGCATTACATTCAGAGGCGAATCTTAAAGGGGTTTTCTGGTACTTAACTTGAGGGTAGGCAACCAATATCTATCAAATATCAGATTGGTGGGGGTCCGACACCCTCACGCCCATCAGCTGTTTTGGGCACCCGCTGGCACTAGAAATATTGGAATGCTCCATACTATGTGTGGTTTCCAGAATCGGCATATTACAGATTAGCTCTTTTTCACTTGAATGGGAGCTGAGATGCAGTCCACCAGTACAGCCATTACACAGTGGATGGACCCTTACTTCTGCCTCCTTCCACAAATTAGTTTCTGGGGTCGGCGGCTGCTGATCAGTCTAAATGTGGGGTTTCAGACCCCAACCGATCTAAGTACTGGAAACCCTTTAAAAAGGTTTGTTAAAAGGGTTTTCTGGCATTTTGATATTTATGGCCTTTCCTCAGGATGTCATCAATATCAGATTGGTGGGAATCCAACTCCTGACACCCCCACCGATCCGCTGTATGAAGAGGCCTAGAGCACTTAGACCTCTTCCTAGGCCATGCTACGTCACGTTCATGGGTCACATGGTCTAGGCACAGGTCAGTCCCATTCAAGTGAATGGGGCTGAACTGCAGTACCCAGCACAGCCACTATCCAATGTATGGCACTGTGCTTGGTAAGCTGCAAGGAAGCCGCAGCGCTCAACAGACCTCCTTGGCTTCCTCGAAACAGGTGATCGGCAGGGGTGTCGGTGGTTAGACCCCCAAAAATCCAGGAAACTCCTTCAAATATTATACTTTCTTTAAAATAAAATGTACCTGTCCAAAGTCTGTTTGTAGTATTGCAGTTTATACCTTATTCACTGCAATGGAGTAACCCTCTGTCACAATCCCTACTCTCGGGTCACGTCACTGGGGTGAATTATACTAGCGAGCTCATCAAGTTACCACAGAAATTCCCACCCACCTATTCTAGATGACTGAATTATGCTAACTTACTCCCCTAGATTCTATCACCCCAATATTTTCTATCACAATAGCTGCCACCACCTATACTATAAGGCAATAAGGACCTATACTCAGATATTCTCTCAACCCAAATTTAACACTGTAACACAAGTTATCTATATGGGATCTAAAATCCTCTCAAACACTACTGGTAACACTACTGGGGACTTATCAATTTTAAAATGTAATACACAATAGTGCAGTGCAATACAAAAGAAAGTGTCAGATAAAAGACAAAAATATACATACAATAACAATGCAGAAAAACAGATAAACTAAAAGGGATAAAATACAGAATATTGGCTTACTGAGATGCAGCAGTTATATTCCGGCTGTGGGGACAGCTGAAGATATGGGCAGTAACTCCAAACGACGTGGATCCCCAAAATGGCTGACAATTACCTGTTCCGAAACACCCATTTTTATCCCCCCTCAGCCGAGGGGTGGGCTGTGAGGGAACCTCCCTCCTTTCGGTCCAGCCTTCTGGGACATCTGATATTATTCAGGTTTTTGCTCCACCTTCCCACAAGGCTGACTGATGTGGTATGACAGGGACTGCGGGTACAGGTAAGAGCCCATAATCTGAGTTGGCTCGTCCCAGTCATACGGACACCAAATATGATTGAGTTATGATTTCCAGAAGGCCAGATCCTGAATACCGAGAAATGCCTCATGTTCAGTATGGCGTGTATAGACTCTCCCCGAAGCCCATGTCAGGCTGAACACAATTATTAGGGTTCTGAGGATGTGGGTGTTATGAGGTCGGAGTTATGGCTTCTGATATTATTTAATTTATCTACTTATTGGGTTAGACCACCCGCTGGTCTAGCAGACAACATGTCTGGGGTTGCTCCGCATTTTTAATATCTCCCTTCCAGGTCTTCATTAGTGTGCCCAAATGGCTTGTAATAAGCAGGCCAGTGTTAAATAGAGCATCCTCTGAGAAGGTGGAGTGTCTCACCTAGTTTTCAGACTGGTTGGCATCTGGAGGTACAATTTGCATTTACTTAATAGATCAAGAGCCACTGCTATACAATCAGCTATTAAAAATATGTTTAGGAAAATCTATCTATATATCTATCTGTCTATCTATCTGTCTATTACCTCGGATTTCATTACACCCTCTTATACCAGACATAACCCATGGACAAGTGTGCTAAAGTTTTTGGAAGAAAGCATTCATGTTTTCCATCTTTTACAAACTTTTTATGGAGAGCTAGGAAATGGAGCCAAACCATATGAAGAAAACTCAAGTTATCACAACTGAAAAGATGACAAATTTAAAGGGATTGTGCAAGTTTAGGGAAGCGTTTTGCAAACCTTCCCGCGTGGCGGGACCTGTTACGGGAAGCTTACTCGCCTGCTTCCTGCTGCTGGCTCGCTGCTCCTTCTATTCCAGGCCTGGCTGCTCCAATGCACTCCCTCTCTGTAAACATCTGGTTTGGTGACCTGCTCCCCTTGTATCATGGCAAATGGTCACTTAACACAAGGGGAGTCAGTCACCGCTGCAGCCAGTG
Source organism: Bufo gargarizans (assembly GCF_014858855.1). Lineage (NCBI taxonomy): Eukaryota > Metazoa > Chordata > Amphibia > Anura > Bufonidae > Bufo > Bufo gargarizans. The sequence continues at coordinate 171,418,508 of NC_058083.1, forward strand.
ATTGGCCATCTGTCTGGTTTTTTTTGCATCAGTTTGTAACGACCATTAAAAACTGATGAATTCAATATTTATTTTTAATACCAGTATAATTAATGCCCCTTTAGTGCCCCCCCCCCCAGTATTATTTATGACCCCTTAGCGGCACCCAGTATTATTAATGCCCCTTTAGTGGCACCCAGTATTATTGATGCCCCCATTAGTGGCATCCAGTATTACTACAGCCCACATTAATGGCCCCCAGTATTATTAAAGGAGTTGGTCAGTTTCCTATATTGATGGCCTATCCACAGGGACCTAATGGGGGGGGATGCTGGGACTCGGACCCCTGTCTATTATCTGTATGAAGAGAACGCAGTGCTCCTGAAAGTGTTGCATTCTCTTAACTGTTTACCTGCACACTGTCGACATTGCATCACTGATTAGGTGTAATCACAGCTCCTCGTCCCCATTCACCTGAATGGGACAGAGTGTGGCCCCCTGTATTATTAATGCCCCCATAGTGGCCTACAAATTATTATTTTTTTTAACCTCTAGTTGTCTTTTTTTTTTTTTTTTTTTTAAAGAGCAACCAAACTTTTGTATACATTTTTGTTAACCTGTCCCTAATGCCCTAATAACACTTTTTGTAATATAGTTTATTAATATTTTTTGTAATTTTATTACACTTTTCCCTCCCTAAAGCGCACGTTTCGCTGTGCACTTAAATCTACTTCCTGACTTCTCATCGGTGTATGGAGCACGGAGTTGACATTTTTATCAATGGGGCTATAGCGCAAGGAGGGCTATGCCAGGATTAGCTGAGCGGGCTCCTGCTTCACTAAGCTAACAGTTAGCTCTTAGCTTAGTGAAGCAGGCACAGGCAGGAGCCCGCTCCGCTCAGCTAATCCTAGCATAGCACATGGTTACAGGATACCCATGTGCTATGCCAGCATTTAGTAAACCTCCGGAGGTCAGGTGCTGCAGCCCCATTGATAGAAATGTCAATACCGTACTCCATACACCGCTGAGAAGTCAGGAAGGAGGGAGAAGTATAATAAAAATACAAAAAACATGAATCAATTATATTGCAAAAAGTGTTATTAGGGCATTAGGGACAGGTTAACAACAAATAAAAAAAAGTTTAGTTAGTCTTTAACATAGCGTAACCATTTTCGTTTCAGTTTAAATGGACATTAAAAATGCGCCTCATTGCTTTTAATTGGGTCTGTCTATTTTTTGACAGCTGCTAGTCACTGGCCATGAAAAAAACTGCCATGTAAATAGCCCCGTAGACTTCAATTGGTTCTAAAGATAGCTGTGTGAACTTAAGCGGCCATCACACAGCCATTTTTCATGTTCGTGTGACGGCAGCATTAGAATCAGCTGATTGGCACGGCTACGTTCACTTGACAGCGGGAGCGTCGGGTTCTGCTGCTTCCCAGTGTTCCCTCACATGCAAATGGATGAGTTATTATTTTTTAAACCCCTGAAAAGCCCTTTTTTTTACATAATGTACCCATTTTTAATGACCATTAGACAGGTGAACCTTTGTCCAAACTATTGTTAAAAATGGGCCCATTGATTTGAATGGGATCTGTCTGGCTGTGAAAACGGTCAAAAATAGGACGTCTGACTTTTTGATAGGCGCTATCCACTGGCCAATAAAGAACGGCTGTGTGTATAGCCCTATAGACGTTAATTGGTAATAAAAAAGGCTATGTAACAGGTTTTACAAAAACTGCCTCACACGGCCATTTACACTGTTGTGTGAATGCAGCCTCTGATCTACAAGGACACTCAAATCCTTCTCCACAAGGGACATCGCCCAGTGTTACTCGCCATAGGACATATGATGCACTTAGATTATTACTAAACAGATGTATAACTTCAGTGCGCCATTGAGGCCGGTCAAGTGTCAGCATTGCAGCCGTTTCAATAGAGCCCGGCAAAAAGAACCAAAGTGATGGTGTGGGATCTCTCGGGTAAGTAATCATCTACCCTTTATTAGAGCTTGATCCCCCTTTAAACCTCTATAAGGAACAATATCAAATGCCCTTTCAAAGTCCAAGAACATTATATCCACAGCCGCCCCTCTGTCCAGGCTTCTACTGTCCAGGCTTCTACTGACCTCATCAGAAAAACAAATCAAGTTAGTCTGGCAACTTGGTAAAAAACATTCTGGCTATCACTTATGATTTATACTTAAAGTGGACAGCTCTTCAAAGGGCTATACGGCCGATTAGGACATATAGACATTATATAGACAGGGGTAAGAGCAGCTTCCACTCACACCCAGCACATCCATGCATTACATGGACCTCCGCAGAGGATCAGATGCCAGACTATGACAATTAGCTGAAGATGAATATAAACTGTATGAGAATGTCTCCCTAAAGGAACATATATCCTCCTTCTCATAAAACACATGAACTGTTGAAAGAAAATGCTGCAAGTAAGGACGTGTCTCTGCCTCTCCTCTGGAACTACATAAAGAACGCATCCTCACCTCCTACAGCTTTCTGCTCAGAGGATTAAAACATATTATATACAAAGTGAACAGAATTCCATTTTTTTAACATACTATACTGTCAGTGTTCTCAGCGGACAGCGCACGTATCCATTGATTTTAGTGTGTTTATTCACACATACTTGTTTTTCAATCCATGGAGACTTGCACTACTTAGTTTGATCAGTTTTGCAGGACATAATATGTCCTCGAAACCCATGGGTCTGTGAGAAGCATGGAAAGCACAGGGATGGTATCCACCTTCTTTCTGCTTTCATTGATTCACTTTATAGAAAAAAATTAAAATGTGAAAAAAATGTTGACCCATGATTAAACACAGAGGCAACGTCCTCTGCGGATACAAAATTTAGATAAGACACAGTCTGTGTATTTTTGCATCTGTAAAGCGGACATGGAGGTTTGAAGTAGTCCTACAACCAGGGCCGGTGCAACCATATAGGCGAACTAGGCGTTCGCCTAGGGCGCCGGCCTGCTGGGGGCGCCCTGGTGGGCTCCCCCTGACTGGGGCTGCAGCCCTGGGCGAGCGGCTCTTGAGCCGCCCCCAGCACCGTTACAGGGGGGCCAGGAGGTGGAGGTCCTTCTTAAATATGGCAGAGCAGGCATCTGCTTACCCTGATGGCAGGTGCCTGCTCTGCCAGTAAATTGCCGGAGGAGATGAGGCGGCGGCAAGGGAGGCTGTTCTAGCAGCTCCCCACTCCTCCCTCGTGTGCCCTTTGTGATGCCGGAATATAACGTCATTCCGGCCCCGGCATACTAAACGGCGCGCTGGAGGACCAAAGAGCTGCACCACGCTGGACCCCAGGGAGGGGAGTGTTTAAGTGTTTGACTGAGTGAGTGTCTGCCTGTGTATTTATGTCAGTGAGGGAGTGTATGTATGTCTGTCTTTCTGTCAGTAAATGTATGTGTGTCTGTCATTGAGTGTCTGTGTGTGTATGTCAGTGAGTGAGTGTATGTCAGTGAGTGTAGATGTCTGTCGGTCAGTAAGGGTCTGTGTGTTTGTCAGTGAGTATGTGTATGTTTGTCAGTGAGTATATGTGTGTGTTTGTCTGCCAGTGAGTGAGTGTCTGTCAGTGAGTTTCTGTGTGTGTATGTGTTTCAGTGGGTAGGTGTATGTTTGTAAGTGAGTAAGTGTCTGTCTGTCTGTGAGTGTATCTGTCAGTGAGTATGTCTGTCAGTGAGTATGTCTGTCAGTGAGTGTCTGAGTGTCAGTGAGTGTATGTGTGTCTGTCAGTGAGTGTATGTGTGTCTGTCAGTGAGTGTATGTGTGTCTGTCAGTGAGTGTATGTGTGTCTGTCAGTGAGTGTATGTGTGTCTGTCAGTGAGTGTATGTGTGTCAGTGAGTGTATGTGTGTCAGTGAGTGTATGTGTGTCTGTCATCGAGTGTATGTGTGTCTGTCAGTGAGTTTCTGTGTACGTCATTAAGTGAGTGTCTGAGTGCGTGTCTGTCAGTGTGTGTGTGTGTGTGTGTCTTTCAGTGAGTGAGTGACATGAGGGGGCGGCAAAATGGATCTTTGCCTAGGGCGGCAATAATCCTTGCACCGGCCCTGCCTACAACTTTTAGTCCATCTGAACACCTTCTATGCTGTCCCCGTAGACTAGCCATTAAAAGGGAGTCCGTCTACTCGATTTCACCTATTAAACTAATGCTAGCTCACTTAAAGGGAGTCTGTCACCACATTTGAGCATATTAGACTGATCAAATAGCGTTATATGTGCCACCGGGAACTTAAAAACGGTACCTTTGTTGTATCTAATGGAGTTTTCTTTCAGCTAAAAATGAACTTTTAAGATTGTGTAAATGCGCCCTCTCAAGTGCCCAGGATGGCGTCTCAATCATCCGAACCCCAGGCAGCACCTCCTTAACGGCTCATAACCCCGCCCTCCGTGTGCTTTACTCTCCTCCTCTCTCCTTTTCCAATGCGCCCGCTACGAATTTGACCGTGCAGCCGCAGTGGAAAAGGAGAGAGGAGGAGAGTAAACGGGCAGGCAGAGGCACACGGAGGGCGGGGTTATGAGCCGCTGAGGAGGTGCTGCCTGGGGCTCGGACGATTGAGACGCCGCCCTGGGCACTTGAGAGGGCACATTTACAAAATCTTAAAAGTTCATTTTTGGCTGAAAGAAAAATCCATTAGATACAACAAAGGTACCGTTTTTAAGTTCTCGGTGGCACATATAACGCTATTTGATCAGTCTAATATGCTCAAATGTGGTGACAGACTCCCTTTAAACATGATAGCAAATATACCTTTTCTTCTCTTTTTAGTGTTTCTATACCTCAGAAAAATACATTTGTAAAAGAATGAGGCACCAAGTGCCCGGGTGGGTGTTATTCATTTTTTTAAGTGCCCAGGCCCATCGCCTCGAACCAATCCCACCTTCTCCCCCTCACACTGTAATGGTCTTCACCTCTCTTAAGCCCCTATTAGACCGCACATTTATAGGTAAATTATCGCAAACAAGTGTTCACAGGAATGGCTTGTATAATCGAGCAGCCAATGAATGAGCATTTGCTCGTTCAACGGCTGATGGGCATCTTTCATCAGGCCAAATAATGCCAAAATATTGGCAGCCCTGTGTAATCAGTCGTCTCTACAGCATTCTGTTGGCATAGGCCTGTGTAATCATTCTGTGTAAATGTGTTCTCAACCATCGGCGCTCGCACTGCCTGTACATTAGCCTTAGCAACGTTACTGTTTTAAAGATCCAAATATTGCATAGTCCAACGTGCATCCTGTGCAATACTATAAATACTCTGGGTATCAGCTTCACAGTATGTTCTGTGCATGCGCAGGTCAAGTAACCACATTATGTATTGCAATGCGCAGGCTGCTTTTTCCTTTCCCTTTAATAGCTACAGCTTGGCTCCTTTCCTCTTGTAGTAACAGTAGGTGACGGCCAATATACTGTATACACACATGCAACATGCCTGTCCAATGCAACCCCAGAAACCCATTATCAGCTGCTGTATGCAACATCCTGCTGCTGTCTCGGCTGAGCGTGGAAAGTTGAAGGCACTTAAAATACGCAATATTACAGTAGAGCAGGAATCTCTGCTATAACTTTGGGATGGAAGGAAGGCTCATAAGAAATAGGGAATGGATCTCCCAAAGCCTTTCCAGAACTGCCACCTATAGGCTCATATCTCCCATGGCTATTTGGACTCTAAGCAGTAAGAAAGATATTTTAACTGAGCTGCAATACCAAGCACAATGTACAACACTGTGCTTGGTGAGCTGAGGGAAGGCTGTGCCACTACTTCAAGCCCTGGTGCCTTCTCAAACAACTAATCAGTGAGGGGTCCAGTGAGTCAAACCCCCTCCGATCAGATACTGATGACCTATCCTGAGGATAGGTCAATCATTAAAAAAGTCTTGGAAAACCCCTTTAACAGTAATAAACATTTCTTCTTCTAAATAGCCCACATACACAATTATGTGATCACTGAATTTACTGATACCATATTGGCTATTTGTAATTTACTGTAATATGTTAATACGTTTTCAACAATTAATATCACAAATGCTATTTTTACAGAAATATGTATTAACATGTGCTGTATAGTTATCCAATTTTATTACAGTAGACAAATGTCCAATGGATATCTTTACAAATGGGATCAGTGGTTTCCATCTTTTACCACCATAATTCCTAAGGGAAGTCAAACACATGGAGGTGTCTAAAAGTGATTGGTGAGACATCTGACCATATGCTTCCATGATGAATGGAACGCAATCTGTCCGAGAATCCTGTTCATTTCACTGAAAATTTCTAATGTTTTTGAACACTTTCAATCATTGGGTGCACAGCTCATACCCCCCATTCCTCTCACTGTGTAATAAAGAGGCTGATGACGGTATTGCCAGTAAAAGTTATCATAGTCTAGGGAGGGTTAATAGTAATAATGACGACTTCAGATCTCACTGTTAGTTCCTATCCATCACTAGCTGCTAGTTACAGAAGAATCTACTGTATAAGTTAATTTTCAAATGTATTGAAAAAAGACAGATAATGTGAAGATTTATTATTGCTGGTGGATGCATTTCAGTAAGCGCTTGTTCACACGAACGTGCTGTGTTTTGTGGTCCGCAAATCGGGAATCCGCAAAACATGGATGCCAACAGTGTGCCTTCCACAATTTGCAGAACAGAATGGATGGCCCATTATAGAAATGCCTATTCTTATCCAAAAAACAGACAAGAATAGGGCATGATCTATAATTTTTGCAGGGCCACGGAACGGAGCAACGGATGCGGACAGCACACGGAGTGCTGTCCGCATCTTTTGTGGCCCCATTGAAGTGAATGGGTCCGCACCCGAGCCGCAAAAAATGCGGCTCAGATGCAGAACCAAACCACGTTCGTGTGAATGAGCCCTAAGTATCAGAATGGAAAGCGCTGACACCATTCAAACATTGTAGATTTTACAGCAAAATAAAAATACTGCATTGAGTAAATTAATGCCTTTCAAACATGCACAATAGCTGAATGCATTATCGAATTATGAAATATTGTTGAATACGTTTTTCAACAATATTACTGTGCTAAAGTGATTATTATACAATGTAGAGAATATACTGATATTGATCAGCCATAACATTGAAATTACCTGCCTAACACTGTGTAGGTTCTCTTTGGGCCACCAAACAGCTGTGGCCCTTGGAGGTGTGAGATGGGGAAACAGCTCTCATTGTCTGAACACTGTTTGTGTAGATCAAAGTTAATGATCTGGACTGACATTCTGCTGTTTGGCTACAAGATGCCGCTGTTTCCAAAACACAGCTAACAGGCTGCATATATTTCCGTATTCATGAGAGGTGGCGTTTCAGAGCCTGGAGAAGAAAAGGAAGCAGCCATCTTAGGGTACTTTCACACTAGCAGCAGGACTGATCAGCCTGTTGGATCCGTCCTGCCGCTAGTGTGTAAGTAGCCTTAGAGGAAGCTGAGACTGAGGAACTATGTGAGCAGAGAATCTGATGGCATCCAGTTGTGAGAGCATCCCTCAGTGACCAGAGCGGCAGCTAAGTGAAGCTGATCGTGTTCAAGACCCTGATCCTGTCCAGAGGAATGAGGATTGCTTCCAGGAACACTGATGTAGGTTAAAAATGCATTGATTGTGTCCAGTACAAAGGGTACATTCACACAACAGTGAAAAACTTTTAAAACATTTTAGGAACAATGGTAGTCTATGGGGTTTCTCACACCGCTGGTTTTTATAGAGCATTAATCAAAACTTGAACCATTGAACTTAATAGGCCTGTTTTTAATGGCCTTTTAGACAGTTAAACATGGGTTGGCTGCTCGGTGAGGGACGTAAATCTCCTCCAGAGTGTCTCTCTCAAGCTACAAGCTGATGCCTGGCTGAAACTCCCACAAGCAGCCACCAAAATGCCAGAGCACATGGACACCGAGAAGTTGATCCTCCTCTTCTAGGAGTGTCCTGCTATCTGGGACAGCACCTACAACTCTTACCACAACCACCTACACAAAAAAGCAAATGAAATTCATCATTTTTAATGGCCATTTTTAACTGCCATTAAAAACAGCAAATGGATGACAAACAGTTGTTAAAAACTATCAGAAGGCTGGGAAATAGACACATGGATGAAAAATGGAAAACATTTTTTTTTACTGTTTTGTGAATGTACTCTAAGGCTATGCAGCTTAAAGGGGTCATCTGCTTCGAATAATCCCTTTTTTGCTAGATGGAGTTTTCCAACAATAAACTGTACCCTGGATGCATTTGTAATGATCAGTGGTGATCTCAATAAAGCGACCAATGAGTGGATTATCAGTGATTAGAGGTGATCTGTAGGGAACCTGTCAGCAAGTGTTCAATTCTCATGCAGCCCCACCACATGGAAAATGAAGCATTACACAGTCCAGGACACTTGGATGCTCAGTAGTGAGTGGCCACTTGGGCTGAAGCTCACAGCTGAGGGTCCTGAATAGGGACTCTCCTCACTGAACTCCTTGTGTTGTTAATATTGTTCAATATACAGAACAGGACTATGATTACTCATGTTATTATTAGTCATGCCTTCATAATATAAGGCATTTACCGAATAGTTTTATCCTCATCTGGCCAACCACTGCCACATCATTGCTAATTATGGCTTTAGAAATGTTCCCTGTGGTGCCTAAAGACTACATTCTACAATATCTGCAACTTAATGCTAAAGATTAGGATTTCAAAAGTAAGAATATTTTACAGCTTATAATGAATACAATTTACAGCCTTGTTCCAGTTCATTGCTATATGTGTATTCAAATGGAAGTGTGATAGAAATACAGAATCTGATCTTCACAGCAAAGGAACCGACTAAGCATTGTGTTTGCCGCTGTAATCCCTTTCTTTATTGTGAAATGTTTGAATAGAATTGTTAGTTGCATTCTTCTTTACAGCAATGAAAGGAACATTTTGAAATGAGCAACACAATGTCAATACCTATGCGTATATTCAAAAAGTTTATTAAAAATTTCTAAATAAATGACTTGTGATTCATGAACATGTATCAATTTCAGTAGCAGAAATGCATACCTAAACAACCCTTTTCTCATGACTTCAGTTTGAGTCTTCTCTACCTGCCCCTGGACTTTTGGTGAAAGGCAGCAAAACTCAGGCCATACACAATCAATAGCTGTTGGCCAAATGATCGTTTGGCTAACAGCTCTCTCCTGACTCTCTCCCGACCACATACCCATTAGGTTTAGCCGAACATGTATGTGCTGTCAAAGGGGAAAGTGTAGGATGTCCTGCCCGATCCTTCATTAACTTGAATGGGGCTGAGCTGTGTCTATGCCATGTGACTAATAAACATGACCTCACATGGCCTAGGAAGAGGCCTAAGCACCGCACCCCTGCCGGTCTCATGTTGGTCACCTATCCTGAGGATAGGTCATCAATATGTAAATCCCTGAGAACCCCTTTAATGTGCACATCAAATTAGGCAGCAATTTTACAGTATGTGAACTCACTTTCATGCAGGGGGTTTGGGAGTCTGTATTTCAATTTGCAAACCAAAACCAGGAATGAAAACTAAATATAAAAAAAAATCTAATGGAAAAATTCGTCCCTCTTCTGTATTTTGGACCGAAGAGATATATTGAGAAATAGGTAAAAGGAAAGATAAGGGACGGCTCACCTCTGGTTTAAGATGGCAAGGTGCACCAAACGGATGTTGTACCCAATCACCAAAAACAATAGTATTAAAATAGAATTAAAATAGAATTAAAATAGAATGGTATTAAAATATAATGAGAAATACCTGAGAGATATACTTAGCTTACGAATACTGATGAAAAGTACTGATCAAATACTGAATGTGCGAAAGCGGCCTTAGGGGTTGCCAGTGGCAATGGAAAAACTCAGAAAAAGGAATCATTAGCTAGGTAAGCTTAGTATTGGATTAGTAGGAATATCAGATTAATAGGTCACACAAAAAAGCAGCAGCGGGCTCAGACAGAATCCAAAAATCAACATGTATTTAAAGGGTAACTATCATTATCTTAGTTATATCTGCTTTGTTAATTGTTCACCATATTTTTTATTTTGTACTGTATTCCTAAATTTTTACTACTTTAAGTCAGCAAACATACCTTTTCATTTTCCATTGCTAATCTGGGTCCGATGTGTAAACATATTCTTTTGCGCCCGTTGTTAGGAGAAACCCATATACCACTTTATTTAAGCTGTGTATGGATCTGTTCCTCTTGCTTGCTGTATACACCCCTGTCAAAGACAGAAGTTCAGTAACCTCAGTGCATTTACCAGACATCGAGAGCCCTCTTTGGTTATGTGCTGTGATTTCCAGGGAATGATGCTCGCTCCAAATAACAGGAAGTGTTTAATTATGGGTAGTAAGGGCAGCAGAATCACAGCACAAAGTACTGGTATATGCAGCAGTGTGATCCTGCCCACTTTAATGGAGGTGAGACAGGCACTTGTGATGTCCTGGAGGTGTCTTTTGACCTCAGATAGGTGCTTGTTCTTGCAGATGTTGAAATGAGAGATACACATTAATACAAACAGGGAAGCTAGATGCGTGGCAGGACCCAACATGTGTCAATGGAGAATTGAAACTATGCAAGAAATTTTGTGATGGCCAGGCAGCCATGCACACTGTGAATGTACCACTCAGCATCCTGTTAGTTTCCTTGTGTGTAAAGTTATTCAAAGCCTCTGTATTGACACCAAGAAGATAAGTGATATGGTTCCCAGTAGGTTGTGGAAATATGTTGAATGTTTTAAAGGAAGAAACAGAAATTAGCAATGTAATTAGTTGTTGTCTACAGTTGTGTCTTAGAAAATGCAACAATAGTACCAACTACAGAAGATCAAAGAAACCTCTCTTCTCCTCAGATGTCTGGACTAGATGTTATCCTTCCTGTCAATGACAATTTTTCTCATGGGACCACTTTGTTTTTACAGCCTGAAATAATCACAATTTTTACTGTACCAACCATTCTAAAGCTGGCCACAATGGATATCTATGGGGTATCTTAACCCCCTTAGTGACCAAGCCTGTTTGGGCCTTAATGAGCAAGCCAGATTTAGAAAATGTTACTTAAGCAGAGAATAACTTTGTAAAGGTTGTGCACATCAAAGTAATTTTGACATTGTTTTCTTGTCACATATTGTACTTTACTTAGGTGGTAACATTTTACCGATAAAATATGCGTATCTTTATTTTTAAAAAACGTAAAATTCTATGAAAATATTGGCATATTTTCCTATTTTCAACTGCAATATTTCACATGCATACATAAATACTATTAAATATTTTTATCAGAAATATATTTACACATCTTTACTTTATTTTTGCTGCACTTACAAAAACTTTAACTTTTTTTTTATTTAGGAGACTTACCATTTTAACATAAATGTAATTTTTTTTCAAGTACATATTTTTTCCTACTCACGGTTTGATGATTTTTGTATGGAGATGAACCGCAACAAAAAAGGGCGTAGTAGGAAGGTCCACAGAGATCTTGGTAAAAAGGAGTTGAGATGAAACGATTTTTCTATTGCAGGGTAGGAAAAGGCAGGGGCTGGGGAGATAAATATCCCTACCAGGCTATTAAGATTCTGCCTAAAAGCGGAGAGGTCTCCCGCCTAAATGCGGGAGAATCACCTCCAGAGGAGGCGACCCCACTTATCGATGGCTGTCCCTGTTGTCCTATCCCTATAAAAGTTGCTCCCAGTGTCTGTACAGCCAAAAATGAAGAGATTTAGAATTCCCAACGCGTTTCCTCCAATACAAATGTGACCGGATTCATCAGGGGAAAAAAAGGAAGATGTAGATATATGTAATAAAGATGTGGCACAATCGCCCTCAGCACAATGGCTCTCTAGCGATAAATCCAACTGAATAATGCAGTCCAGAGATCTCTCTGTAACTGCGCCTCTATATATATGCTGAAATAAATTAACTTAACAAACATTTAATGAATTAAATACCTCATGGTGTGAGTGAAGAGCGGCGTGCGTTCCACCATCGGCCGGGCAAACCGGAAGTGCGTCATGTCGCGTGCGCCGACCGCTGCTATTGGCCGGCGGTGGAACGCAGGCCGAGGATGAACCGCATGGAGACCGGAAGTATGTAATATGCACCGGAAATGACGCATGCGGGACGCTGAAGCGCATAAGGATATGCGCTCCAGGGTGGAAAACTGGCAAAATATATGCAAAAGATAAAGAATAACATATAGAGATGGAGGAGAGACTATTTTGTATATAAAGATATATAGTCAATAAACATTTTATTATAATACTATCATGTAAAGCATATATAGATTAATTTTGAAGAGGGTTGGATTGAATAGTGTGGGACACTAAATGGAAACAGGGAAGAACATTATATTGTCAATACTTTCGACTAATAAAGTCCTAGCAACTAATAGAGGTTCCATTGAAATGTAGATATTACAAAGTAGACCTATTGCGGTCTGATACCTTCATTTGTGTGGTCCGAAGAATAATAGACAATAGTCTTGATCAATGCAATGAGGTATATCAAGTTATCAAGAAAAATATTTTCTTATGTTTAATATTAATTAGACCATGACAGTAAAAAGATTTTTGATGAGAGCATGGCAGAATTAATAATATATAAGACTAGATATTATGTAATCTAGTCTTATATATTATTAATTCTGCCATGCTCTCATCAAAAATCTTTTTACTGTCATGGTCTAATTAATATTAAACATAAGAAAATATTTTTCTTGATAACTTGATATACCTCATTGCATTGATCAAGACTATTGTCTATTATTCTTCGGACCACACAAATGAAGGTATCAGACCGCAATAGGTCTACTTTGTAATATCTACATTTCAATGGAACCTCTATTAGTTGCTAGGACTTTATTAGTCGAAAGTATTGACAATATAATGTTCTTCCCTGTTTCCATTTAGTGTCCCACACTATTCAATCCAACCCTCTTCAAAATTAATCTATATATGCTTTACATGATAGTATTATAATAAAATGTTTATTGACTATATATCTTTATATACAAAATAGTCTCTCCTCCATCTCTATATGTTATTCTTTATCTTTTGCATATATTTTGCCAGTTTTCCACCCTGGAGCGCATATCCTTATGCGCTTCAGCGTCCCGCATGCGTCATTTCCGGTGCATATTACATACTTCCGGTCTCCATGCGGTTCATCCTCGGCCTGCGTTCCACCGCCGGCCAATAGCAGCGGTCGGCGCACGCGACATGACGCACTTCCGGTTTGCCCGGCCGATGGTGGAACGCACGCCGCTCTTCACTCACACCATGAGGTATTTAATTCATTAAATGTTTGTTAAGTTAATTTATTTCAGCATATATATAGAGGCACAGTTACAGAGAGATCTCTGGACTGCATTATTCAGTTGGATTTATCGCTAGAGAGCCATTGTGCTGAGGGCGATTGTGCCACATCTTTATTACATATATCTACATCTTCCTTTTTTTCCCCTGATGAATCCGGTCACATTTGTATTGGAGGAAACGCGTTGGGAATTCTAAATCTCTTCATTTTTGGCTGTACAGACACTGGGAGCAACTTTTATAGGGATAGGACAACAGGGACAGCCATCGATAAGTGGGGTCGCCTCCTCTGGAGGTGATTCTCCCGCATTTAGGCGGGAGACCTCTCCGCATTTTGGCAGAATCTTAATTGCCTGGTAGGGATATTTATCTCCCCAGCCCCTGCCTTTTCCTACCCTGCAATAGAAAAATCGTTTCATCTCAACTCCTTTTTACCAAGATCTCTGTGGACCTTCCTACTACGCCCTTTTTTGTTGCGGTTCATCTCCATACAAAAATCATCAAACCGTGAGTGGGACCCCTGGTCCAAATCTGAGTATACGAGATTGCTTATTCACCCTGTGTCTTATTGTACTTAAGTCCATAGTATCTGACCTATGCAGTTATCATAAATATACACATTATTTTTGTGGGACTTATTTTTAACTAATAATTACTAAAAGTTAAGTTTTAAGTAGGATAATTATTCAGTGATACATAGTTTATATTCCTACATTGTATACATATTTTCTACTGTGAATTACATATTTTTTCCTGCATCAAGCCAAGTTTGCAGAGGCTTTTAAGTGTCAGAATAATAGAACCCTCCAAAAGTGACCCCATTTTAAAAACTAGACCCCTTAAAATATTAATCTATCGGCGTAGTACATTTTTTGACCTCCTAATCTTTTAAAGAAATTAATGCTAATATGGTAAAAAGAAATTAAGTTTTCATTTTTTACACAAAAGTGTCAATTTAAAGATTTTTTTTTTCTACTAAGCACATGAAAATGAAGAAATACACCCCAAAATGTATCACCCCATTTCTTCTGTCTTCAGAAACACCCCCATTGTGGCCTTAATCTTATGTCTTGTGCAATGAGCTGGACCGGGGTATGCACTCTGAAGCCAAATTATTCAATGGCTAGATCAGATGTAGGTGATAGTTTATAGTTTAGTTCTTGACGCCAATTGCAGCGTGCACAGGGTACTAACACATGGTGTAATGTCTCTGTATGGTAGTGGCAATAGTGTCAACGGTGTCTCCTACCTGGGTTCGGCTGGACTCCTGGATCCTGGCTCACTTGCAATAAAATTAGTGTAATGCTAGTAGAACTTGCAGCAGTAATTGAGATCCAGACTTTGGGTAAAGTTCAAACTTGTCTTTACTAGTTGCAGCTTTTATCCAAGTG